>NW_008598508.1:0-14489 GCF_000691845.1 Merops nubicus
GTGAACACGGGTTCGCCACGTTTGAATAGAAGCCAGTGAATAGAGGATCCAGATGACTACTGATATGAAATCTAAGCAGTGAAGGTGACTGTGACAGAGTGTTCAATGAAATTCTGGACTTTCCATCTCTGCAGCCCCCAACCCGCATCAATTCTGTGTTTGGATAAAATAAGCTTTAACTGAACACAATGTTTTAGGCTCTAACTTAACCATTTTTTGCTTGTGTTATATGCAAGAAGGGTGTATATATGATCCAATGGACTTTTCCAGTCTTAGAATTTAGAGCAAAGTGATATGTCTGCTGAAATTGCATTCTACAAAATGAAATTCTTCTATGGGAGAATAAAATCTCTTCTTTGCTGGTAATGGTGGGCTTTTTTTCCTCTGTCAAATGATAACAAAATATTTTCTTTTATCTGTTTGATCTGAATCAGGTAATTTTTTATTTTTTTTTTTTTTAATTTACTAATAAGATTTCAATCTGACTTAGCTCAATAAAACAATAAACTTAATTTTCCAATCAGAATATTTCCACATAGTCATTGTAGTTAATTCCACTCTGTTATTTAAAAAAAAAAAAAGAAAAAGGAAAATTCAAATTCTTGTTTATGTTTAGAGCAAATAAGACTTCAGTGAGAGAATATTTTGTCCAACAGAAAATCTGAGCCTTTCAGGTCTGTAGAAATCCATTAAAATAAGCATCACTTCTCTTTTTCTTCTTCCATTGTTTCTATCCACAAAATCAAAGCAAAAGTAAAATTTGCCTCAGCTGAGGAAACTTCTGTCTGAATCCTGTCATTGTGTTATTCCCCAAAAATCTGTTTGTTGTCTAAGAGCTTTGAGGCTGAACTAATGTATCTGGTTTCAATGAATTGATTTAGTCTAGTGCAGTCATCTGGCACAAGTTAAAGGTGTAAATTTTCTTGTAGTCAGGCTGAACGTAATACTTTTTTTTTCCCCCGCTTATTCTAGGGCTTTCAGCAGAAATTCTCCTTCCATAGTAAAGAGATTGTGGCCATCAGTTGTTCCTGGTGCAAGCTGGCGGTAAGTGAGCAACACTCAGAGAAACTGGTAGCAGCTTCAGTAAGTAGGCACACTGCAAGTAAGTTCTTTTTTTCCTGGCTCTCCAGCTTACCTCCCTGTGAATTACCCCCAGTTTTGCCATTTCTGTTCCTTTTGCTCGAAGACACCACACCATCATTTCAACTGGCTGACACAAGTCCTCTAGGGGGCTACCTCACATCAATGCCCTACTGCTGGTAGCTCAGATAGCCAAAGGGCTTGTAATGTATACAGCTGCATCAAATGAGGCTGTGGTCTTCAGTCTGTGATCTGTGTTTCAGTAGGAGTAGTCGTTTTTTGGTGTGGCTTCGGTTTTGTTTTGTTCTGTTTTCTTTTTACAAGAAGGCTTGGCTAGGCAAGATGATCTTTAGTTACATGTTCCTAAAACTCTGTGGTTTGAAAGACTTGAAGATGTTGGAGTTTGGAACAGAGTTCTACTTTTTGTACTATGGCCTCCTTCTTCCTCACCATGTTTCTTTTTCTTTCTTGGTTTCCTTATTAACTCCACTCTTTTCCTCTCTTCCAGTTTCATAACAAAGTCACCTGCTTCATGCTACATCACATCGAGGAGCCATGTTCCCTGGGGGCTCATGCTGCTGTCATTGTGCCTCCCACCTGGATCATTAAGGTGAAGAAATCTCAGGTAACTGCATGCTGATGTCTGTTTCTGAAGCTGTATGGCTGTGCAGGGCCAACCTGGCTTCGCCACTTGACACTCCTGCACTGAAGCATGCTTGTTCAACCCTGTCTCTATCCCTGAAACCCAGCATACATCCATGGTGATTATGAGCCTATATCCTCCTGCCCCTTCATCCAGCCTTTCAGTAGATTTCACTATTTGGGACGATTAACAACAAACGTGAATTTTGTTCTGAGCAAATTCAGCTCAGATTCGTTCCTGTAACTGTGAATTCAGCAAGCAACAGCAAGAAATCCCATGTGTTGTAGGCAGTCAAGCATGTTTCATTAAATAGAGCTGAGCAAATACAGGGAAAAACTGTTCACAAACATTCACCTGAACTGCAGTAAGAATTGGCTATGGCTGGACTAGCATCCCTCTGAATTTGACATTAATGAACATTTAAACAACCATGTCTTATTTACATCAGTGCTTGCTGTATTTCAGCAGTAAGCCCACATGCTCATTTAGTTGCAGGTAACAAGTAGACTTCGAAGCTTCTGTAATGGATGTAACATGTCTTGGAGAGGATAATTCACTGTTAGAGCACAATAGGGACAAAGGGTATCCAAAAGAGAGCTGGCCAAAAATTCAAAGGGATTCACATCATGCAAGAAGTACCTTTTTTTTTTGAAAAAAAAAAAAAAAAAAAAGGTCCATTTTCACTCCAGGTTGAACTGAAAGAAGCAGACATATCCTGAACATATCAGGGAGTCAGAAATGTTGTTAAAAGTTTTATTCTGCAAGCACTGAAACAAGGCTTTTTTTTTTTTTTCTGATATCTGGGATATTGAAACTTCCCACTCATATTTTCTTCTAATTTTCCTCCATTGACAGGAATACTGGTTTTATATAATAGTGATGTACTCTTCTTAAAGCTATTGTGTGAATCCTTGGGAAGCGATCCAGGGCTCTTTGGCTTTGTGTCCTGGTTGTCAACAAGAAGCTGAAAAGTTCAAACTGTAGGCAGAGCACTATAACATAAATTAGCCCCATGAAACTGGAAGAAGATCTAAGTCGTGACACTGTTCTGTTTCTTGTTGCAGTCTAGCGATATGACTGTCAGATATGTGCATGACTAGCATTTCTAAAATGCTGGATATTAAGAGGAGGAGAGGGGGAGACTATGTATGTATAGAGTAATCAAAAAGTTGACTGAAGAGGCTCCTATTTCTTCCTTAGGTCCAGAGAGAGCAGGCAAGATTCCTAGCCACTTGCACTATGAGAAAAAAGGTTGCTTGGGCATTTGTATTTTTTTTCCCAACGCTCTACTTTCTTTATTAGTTTTACCCTAGCCTCCTCCAGAGAAATCTCTTTTCCTCTCTTGTTGAAGAATTTATTTGAGACCTTGGTAGGGACTTATTCTCCTTTGTTAGTTTTCAGCACCTGTGTGGTATTTGATGGACGTATCTGTGTCCGACCTTATTAAAGAAGCTTTTTGAAAAATCTTTTTAATTCTTATTTTATATAATCTTTAGTAAAAGAAAATAATAACCACTTGTAATTTTTCTTTTGCTTTGGCATTTGGTCAAAGAAGACTACCTTCCTTATAATACTTTTAGAGAATTTTCTTTCTTGTCTATTAATTTTTTAGAGAAGTTCAAATAAAAAAAAAAAAGTCTGACCTAGTTCATTATAATTAATGAGATAAATGCTTTTAAATAAGGGTTTAAAATGTTACACTAAAAGAAAATATTTTATAGCTTTGTATGCCTGAATCATGAGTGGAGAGGGAGTACTTCAATATTCTTTCTCCATCACATCTTGAATCCTTGAAATTCATGATCACTAGCATGCAAAAAACTTATCTGGAGTAACTGAAGCATTAGACAGATCAAAATTATATTTAGCACAGACAATGGGCATTTTTCCATCAAACTTCTTAAAAGCACTCATTACGGTATTAGTTCTGGGGAATGCAGCCTTATTGCCATGGAAAATACTGATGCATCTTTCAGATGTGCTTTCAGATTTTTGGCAGAAGTCTTGTTTTCTTTCTTATTTTTTTAGGAAATATTTTCTCTTCTGCTGTTTCTGGCCAGCTCTGTTTCTGTGTATTATGACCCTCTTCACCCTATATGAATGTTTGGTAAATACTATGCAATATTCACTGCATTCAATCCATAGAATACAAACACAATATTCACAAATTTTTGTAAATTCAGCTAGTAAATAAATGTGTGACCAGCAATCTGTTCTTTACACATTCCACAACTAGAATAAATTTGCCTAGACGCCTTTTTGGTATAAAATATTTCCTCAGCTCTAACTACTTACATTGGTCACAGTCAACTCCTGAATTCCCTACTCATATGAAATTTATCTTAGTGGTGCCTTCATCCTGTTTGTTGGTTGGTTTTTTTTTTGTTTGTTTGTTTTTTTTTAAGCAAATAAGATGGCTTTTTGTAGCAAAATCTCGCTCTGATTTTTAATTTTTATTTTTGTTGCTACAAAAATGGTTTTCCATGCTTATTTTATATGACATGGGTCACCACCGTTCAAGTATTTGGCTTGAATAAATAAAGAGCACATTCCCCCTTTGGTTACCAGCAATGTTGTGGTAGTGAAGCATCATGGTGTTATTGGTTAAGGACAAATCTCTGCTGACAACCTACATTCTAAATGGGGAGATTTTGCTTCTTGCAAGCAATTAATTGCAAGATGAAGAATACTCAGAATGGTTCAAATAGCTTTGGGATCGGTGGTAGCCCTGTATGTAATGACCTGTTGACATGAACAGAAAACTCCCAGTATCTGTCTCACATTACTCATAAAGCGAGCCACTCCTGTAACTTCTGATTTCCAGGGTTTTTGTACTGTGTTAGCAGTTCTTTGATAGCAGCTCTGATTTCCTGGGTTTCAGATCAATTCAATCTCCTCGTTTGTAGAAGCAGATCACCCCTGTTAATTTGTGGTATTTTATTATAGATAAGGTTTAGTAGCCCATGCGGTGTTAGCTCTAAGAATGGACTTGCTATATGTTTACATTGTGGGGGAGAAAATTAAGTAAGAAAGATCTGGCTGATGTCTGTCTTCTGTTTGGGAAGGTAAAGGTGGTAATTGTAAAATTCCAAGTTTTTTCTGTTCAAGGTGAGTAAACATGGTATTTTCTTCTCCCCCTTTGAGGGCCTTGGAAAAGTGTTGGTATATACGTATATTTCTGGGGTTCTTCCTTTATTTCCTCAACTGCTGAGTGCAGCTGATTTGTCTGATGGTGGTTTGACCAACCAGAAGGTAGTCAAGATCTTCCTAGTGGCTGTTCCTTAAGTCATTTGAAGCCCAGCATGCTAGAAGCCTTTGAAAATGAAGACTGAAATGTTATAAAGGAAATAGTTGAGAAGGTCCATTGGATTTGCTTGAGACAGTCTGAGATGATCACAGCACCCAACTGTACAAAAAGGACTCCAGTTCTTCTTTTTGTTTAGCTAAGCTTGCTAAGAACTATCCTACCATTCAATAATACCAAGAATCTCTTTTTGAAGGTGGCCAAACTGACATCCACAAAGGAGAGGTTTCCTCTCTAGAGGCAAGTTAGGATTTACATATGGTGCCCATTTAAGGGACGCTTTGCTGATACTATCGGTGAATAACATTACACGTTTATAAAATATCCATCACCTTGTTATGTGGACAGGGTAGTAGGCATCCATTTCTTCACTCCAGCGTGCAAAGTTTGATGATTACTCTTGGCTGTTATTCTTCTGCATGTTTGCAAAGAGAACCTGCATATATTTAAGCAGCTTTTTTTCCTTTCATCTGCTGTGCACATGCAGTTGCAATCATTATAGCAAAGTTGTAGGTTTTCTTAACACTATAGGTGTAGGGATGTTGTGGTTTTTGTTTTGTTTTGTGTTTGTTTGTTTGTTTGTTTTAAATAAAAGAAAGGTGAAATAACAGTTGAGATATAGCTTATTTCAGTGCCTCTGAGTGTGGAAATGAAAATTCCTATAATCATGAGTGGAGGCTTAGACTAAATGTGTTTCTCTAATATAGCTGTATGCCTCTTCCTACCCCACCCACAGGCATTAAGAGATATAATGGTTTGATGCCAACTGCATTTAAACGGTCTTGAAATTATTCTTTTAAAATTAGCCAGGATTTTGCTTAACTATCTTTGCCCTTTCTGTAAGAACTTCACTGGGCTTCAGTCCATCCACTGTGGAGGTAGAATAACATGTACAGTCCTTCTTCCAGTGCTTACCTACTGTAATACCTAGCTTGAGTTACAGACTGGTATTGACCAGTAGAATTCACTGCACTTTACCAAGAGAATAAGTATTAAGTTTTGCACCTGGAGAGACTGAAGCACAGGGAAAAGCTCCATATGCCTGTGGCTTTTCAGCAGACTGCTGGCTATACTGTGAGTAAACTAGATCTCCTCTCTCTGCCCTGTGTTTTGTTCCACTGCAGAGAGAATTGTTCATTAGAGAACAACTAAGTACCTAGGCTAAGTTGCCCATGGAAGGCAGCTTTGAAAGTTATGTCCTGTACCTTTGTATTGACATAAAGACTTTTGTCTGTGGTCACTATAATTACTGAGGTAGGGCAATGAAAGACCGTGCAGATGACACTGCCAATGTACTTGTGTAGTCATTGCACTCTCTGTGGTTTATCCTGCTTTCAAGATCACTCTGTATCTGGGTAGGGAAGAGTATGAACGCTTCTTTAGGTGGTTTCTCAAAATATGGTCTAAAAGGGCAAATGTCCTATAGTTGCTCTGCAGAGCTGTTTTGTCTTCAGTATCTGCAATAAGCGATAAGGCATGACTGTATCCTGGTCCACAAGGAATGTTGAGAGGTGACAAAAAGCTTGTGACCTTGTACTTACAGCAGTCTTATTTTGGCCTGATTGAAAAAGGGCAGTGCCTTTTGATAGGCTTCTTTAATTTGTCAGAGGTGTGGAAACATTAACTTCCATATCTAGTGCATAGTACTAAAGTCTTGAAATTTTCTAAGTAGTTGTTAGGTGTTAAACAGAATCTAGTAGCTATTCTTGTAATGTTAGTTAGTAAGCAGGATTAAGGACAGATGTCAGTGCTTACAAGTTTGATCTCCGGTCATTGACTTGTTTTATTAGTGATACACTTTTGCAGAAGGTCAGGACAGAAATGAACTTTTGGACGAGCTGAGTGGATCCTGCTTCCCCTCTAAGCCAGAAAAAAAAGCCCAACAACTTTCTAATATCCTACGTTACTTTATTTCCTGGTGATGGCTAGATTAGAAGTTGAAATACTGAGAAAATATTTACAGTATTTCCTATAATACAAAACTTCTGTCATAGGGAAAGGGTTAGTGTTTCCTGCAGGTATGACTTCAGTTACTGAATTAAAATAACTTAAAAATAAAATAAAATTCCCCTTTTTTGATGGTTTTTATCACACCAGAACAACTTTTGGCTCAGTATCACTGAAAAGGCTATCACCAGCCTGGAGAAAGAGCTTTGATGCAAGTTCTATTTTAGTAGGTTATGCAAAACTACAAGCAGTTTTATGGTTTTTGTTTGTTGTTTTTCTTCCCCTCTGTTTTAAGTGGTATTGTTATTTAAAAACAAAGCAAACAAAAACCCCACAAGGACCCTTGTCACACAAATCTTTAAATGCTAACAGTTCAGTTTATTCCTCAGCAGGTGTTTACACAAGTTTCTTGATAGGTTGAAACTGATTCCACAGTGCCAGCATCATACGCCATGGTGGCCTATGTTATGTTGAGTCATAATGGTTGCCAGAGCTAAAACCTCTTGTTTTCTTTCCTAAAAAAAAAGAAAAAACATGAAAAATATCTCATTTATCATGTTTTTTATTACATCTTTATGCAGGTGGTCTCCATACCAGGAGACGAGCCTGATTGGGCAGGAGACTGGAGCCCCGAAGGGGAAACGGGCGTCTCCTACCCCTATTGGGAGGGTTGGCAGGTACAACATGTGGTGTCATGTGAGTCTATGGGAGCATCTGATCTTTTTCCCCCCTCACAGCGTGGGAAACTTTCCAGTTCCAAAGCACCAGTCTGGTCTCCGTGTGTGGCTTTCTCCATAAACGGTGGTGTGGAAGTGTAAAGCATGCAGCGCATGTAATTAAATCTTGAGCATGTGCCAGACACTCTTATCATTCTCCAAGTGGACATGCATGGAAGAGCTTCGTAAAGGGGCTCTGTCTGGGCCTGTCTTCTAAATTTTGTTTTGCTTTTTATGTATTCTTTTTTCTTTCAATGTAGAACTCATTAAAGACTTCGACACGGCGAAAGAAGAGAACGTCTTTTAAAAGAAAAGCCAGCAAAAGAAGCAATGAAGTAGGTATTCAAGTGCTTTAGAAATCAGGCTTCTTTTGTTGAAAAGCCTAAATGTAGGCTTCTTAAAAGTTTAATCTTTCCTACTGCAGTGTTTAATATTTTTTTTTCCCCCCCCCAGTGGAAAATTCCACACTATTGAATTTGTTGAGAAGAGATCAGTTTTGATAAAACTTGTATGAGAAATTTTATTGAGTTGATTTTTTTTTTCAAGAAACATACCAGACTTCAGAAGGATCATCAGCCTAACAAAATAGCATTGCCATGGGAGTAAGAGATTCACTTCAGATCCTTGGTTTCTGCTAGGCAGAGCAGGGGTGTGAAAGTAGGGACATGAAAATCATGAGGAATGCACTGACACGAGGGTCTGGTCCAGTTTGAGGATGGCTCCCTCAGGAGATCTCATAGTGGAAATAGTCTGTGTGAAAACTGACATTGGACCACAGAGAGAGTAAACAGATGAATGATCTGATGGTTTGCTTTATGATGTAGCTTATAGAAGTTCTTGTAACTCTGCCTAGAAAATTAATTATATAGATGTATAACAGCTTTGTGGGAGGGGTGGAGAGAGACTTATCTCTGCATAGCCAGGGCTCTCAGGTTAAGGTCCGCACTTGGGTGATGGGAGAACTGCAGTCTCGAAACTTCAATCTGTCTCTGCTATAACCCAAGGGTGTGGCCTCACTACTGCACTATCTGGTGTCCTGCAGGGTAGGGAGGCAAACAGTTTTCTCATTGACATCTCATGTTTGACCTCCAGCATTTATTCAAACACGGGAGGGTGGCAAGATCAAGAATTCAGTAGCAGATCATCTGCAAATAAGTGCTGATGCAACTTCTCTGTTAGATGGAATTAATGAAAAAAAAAAAAAAGCTTATGTCTTTCTATTTTCCACTGGAAAATGGTTTATATTAAAAATGGGACTTTGTCTTACATATTATTAGCACTGTGTGAATAATTGGGTTTTTTTGGAAATAACATTGAGCAAAGGTTTAAAATAGTTTTGCGCTGGCCTGAATTGATTCCCCCCTTCTGCCACCTCCCCCTCCCCCCCCCTTATTTTCTTCCTCAGTTGTCTCAGCTGGATAATTTAGTCCTAACTGAATACCACATTAACATTGCCATACTAATTCCAGCACTTGAGGTATTTTTTTCAGGGCTAGGTTGTGTCTCCTGCATGTATTATGCCAGGGAAAGATATATAGCTTGTGCTAAAGCTATTTCTTGCTCCTGTTTCTCAGGATAACAAAGGTCGGCCGTTTGTGATAAAGCCCATCTCATCTCCACTCATGAAACCGCTGCTGGTTTTTGTCAATCCAAAAAGTGGAGGGAATCAGGTAAGACCATGATCTGGATCAAGGTCACAAAGTTATAATTTAACAACACTGTTTCTGCAAATGAGACTAGTTCTTAGTCAAATAGGAAGAACTTCATGCCTGAACTGTGCTCCTTAGAAGAGGTCCTTGCTGTTAAATGCTCTTTCTACTTCAGTGGAATTGGACGGATGGAAAGGATACTTGAGTATTTGAGCAGTTGTATTCTTATCGTCAGATTCTTGGAAGGAATCAGCAATGATAGTTTGGGGGTTTTCAGAAGACTCGAACTTTCCATAGAAAACTTAGATTGCCAATGAAGTCTTAGACTCCTCTTTTTATCCAGAAAGTGGTTTAATTTTACTAGGAAAGCCTAGTGTAATTAATGAATACGAAATGACACATTCCTATGACATTAAAGAAAGTCATTACTGCTCTTGTGCCATAGAGAAATAAATTTCACTGGCTAGCATGCAGTAGATGACTTTCCTAGGGTTCTTGGAATTAAAACTTACCCAAGAGAGTATTTTACAGATTTCCAGAATGTTTTCCAAAGTTTTGCCACTTTTTGAATACCAATAATATGAGTGCCTTTTGACAAACAAGGCCTTCTAGCTGAATAGATTGATGGAAGATGCAACAGAGGTCTATAGAGCATGGAGAATAGCATAGCCACTGCTCACTTTCTCTTTTTTTAGATGAATTAGGGAGGATATCAAATGAAACTGCTAAGGCTCTGGTTCAAAACAAAGAAAAAAGCTGGCCCTTCTCATAGTGTGAAGTTCACCTGGAAGGTTCCTTGCCATAGGATGTTGTGGATACTAAATTTTTACATGGGCTGAAGGAGAGATTTGGAAGAGAAAACCCTGAAGGCTACTAAACTCCTGTATGTTTCTCTGTCTTGCAAATCACCGAGGATAGGAGAATACTTACAGCAACATCACATTTATTTCCCCTGTTCTTACACCTTTTCCTAGGCACTTTGACTACTATGGTTGGTTTTTTGTTTAGGAGAAAGAAAGAGCCATCCCTCAGAAGGGGGAGCTGTTGAAAATTCCTGACTTATACCCCACACACCGTGTCTGAAATCACAGAATGTTGGGATTGGAGGTGACCTGTGCAGACCATTTAGTACAACCCCCCTGCTAAAGCAGATTCACAAAGAACAGGTTTCACAGGAACTCATCCAAATGGGTTTTGAAAGTCTCCAGAGAAGCAGACTCCACAAGCTCTCTGGGCAGCCTGTTTCAGTGCTCTGTCACTCTCCTAGTAATAAGTTTTTCCTGTTGTTCAAATGGAACTTCCTGTGTTCCGTTTTGTCCCTGTTGCCCCTTGTCTTGTCACTGGACACCACTGAAAAGAAACCGGCCCCATTATCTTGACACCTGCCCTTTAGATATTTATAAGCTCTGATAAGATCCCCTCTGTCTTCTCCAGGCTAAAGACACCTAGGTGTCTCAGCCTTTCCCCATAAAAGAGATGTTCCAGTCCCCTAATCATCTTCATAGCCCTCTATCAGACTCTCTCCAGTAGTCCCCTGTCTCTTGAACTGAGGAGCTCAGAACTGCACACAGTACTCCAGGTGTGGCCTCACAAAGGCAGAGTAGAGGGGGAGGAGAACCTCCCTCAACCTGCTGATGACACTCTTCTTAATGCACCCCGAGACACCATTGGCCTTCTTGGCCACAGGTGCACATTGCTGTCTCAGCTAACTTGTTATTCACCAGGACTCCCAGGTTTTTCTCTGTGGAGCTGCTTTCCAGCAGGTCAACCTCTAACCTGTACTAGTGCATGTGGTTATTCCTCCCTAGGTGCAGGACCCTACACTTGCCTTTGTTGAATTTCAGTAGGTTCCTATCCACCCAGCTCTCTAGCCTGTTCAGGTGAAAGGCACTCTTGAATTACTTTGGAGTACAAGCTTATCTCATCATTTTCTTAGCCCTCTTCTGGTAGTAAGAGATCCTGCCACTTTGTGTCCAGACAGAACATGAAGGAAAGATATTGAGTATCTGGAATATAAACCCAAGAGTTTGAAAAAACAGAAATTATATCTTTAGGTGATAGCCTGGCCACACTGCACTGAGTGAGGGAGCATTGAGGCAGCTGTAGCCCAAAGAATCCTTGTCTCCTGCTTCATTAGATAGTAGAGGGGTACTGTTGTGGGCATTCGTGGTGGTGATGGTGGAAGTCAAGGCAGTGCCATTGCTTGGATACTGGTTAAGACACTGTTCAATGTGATGGTAACTTTGCCCAGAAGCTTGCTTAGCTTCTAGTTGTCATGAGTACCTGGGGGCAGTGTGGGATAACAGTTTTCTTGTTGCAGCTTGCAAGAGGCAGGAGAACAGGTTGTTGTGGGAGCTGAATGCTTAGTCTGACCCCAAATGCCTGTTCTTATGAACCATTAGTGATCTGTATTGTTGCTAAATTTAGTGTGTGTAATACATGTGTAATACAGATGTGTGCATGTGTACACTGCCCAGACTGGTGGGTTGCTGTTCTACAGAGCAGTCATAAGCCATTTTCTAGTTTGTCTTTTTCTTGGTTTATGTTTGCTTCTTAAAGCACAGAAGAAAGAAAAAGAGCCCAAATATAGTGAATATTGATGACTAATAGTATTAATAATCATTAACGTGTTCATAATTTCACTTTTTTTGATATTTCTCTCTTTCCAGGGCACCAAGGTTCTCCAAATGTTTATGTGGTATTTGAATCCACGCCAGGTCTTTGACCTCTCTCAGGAAGGGCCAAGAGATGCGTAAGTTCTCAAGCCTTTACCTCTGTGGACCATAATCCTTTACTGACCAGGAGTACAAAGGTCTAGCCTGGAGAGATCATTTCACTGTATGAGGCTTACGTACGCAGGTATTGGTACCAGGCAAGGGAGGGCTGTAATGGTGGCTTCTGTGAGAAGAGATCAGGAGCTGCCCCTGCATCAGAGCCAGTTCCAGAGGGCTCCAAGACAGTCTCTCTGCTGATCCCAGTGCTTGATCATTCCCTAATGACTGAACATTACAATGGAGTGAGATTGCCTCCAGATTTCCATACTAACTTAGCTTATCTGGGCAATAGCTGAAGTGTTGAGCCTCTGACAAAGCAGAGAGGACCTGTTTTTAAAGGGCTGATTCTCACTGCTAGGGGTTAAGAGACCATCATTTTATGGTATTTGAGATAGGGATACTTGTTTTACTTGTCCATCTGTTCAGTGCTTCTTTCACAGGTTAGGCAGCACAAAAAGATAGTAGTAATGTAAAATCAAACATTTACTTGTGTAAGAATGATCCACGTATTTGCTGTTCGAGGCACCCAAGCTTTTATTCCTGCAGAAATATCTCCATTGCAGGTCCTCCTGTGATGTATAGATATTTTGAAGGTACACATACAGTTTTCAAAGCTGGAGTTAAAGGAGGATTAGATCCCCTGGTCACTCAGCTCTATATCTGTGACTGTACCTGCTTTGTTAGGACATATTTCATCATGCCACTCTTCCACACAACTGAAGGAATGGGTGCTTGAGCAGGTTCTTTTTAGAGTCTCCTGTTGGTATTTTAGATCAGATATTCAGCAAGAGAACTCTATTAGATGTTTTTGCCTTCTATAGCATTTTAAAAAAAATAGTTACCAGTTGAAGAAGCTGTCATGTTCTACATGCCTCAGAAATGGTGGCTCAACAAGTCCTGATGAGAAACACTGTTTTGTTTAAAAAAATCAATATTTATATTTGTTTGCTTCAGGATAACAGAAAAATGAAAAATTTTGTCATCTCCAGATGGAACACTGAGAATCTGGCCTTTCAGACTTATCATGGGAACGTGCTAAATTGCTCATATACTTCTCAGGAAGTGCTGCCTAACCATGAAGGAAGACCCCCATTTCACATCCTAGTGGTTTTGTGTGTGTGAAGATGTGAAGTGAGCTACAGGGCTCAGGTTGGGTTGGGGCTGATGCCACCTGTGGCTGCCAGGGCTGATGCCTTCTCACTGCTGAGACCTTTTGTAACACAGAGATTTTATTTTATTTTTCCGCCTTCACCCGTATCCTTAGTAATGTATATTCAAAAATGCTGTAAGTGGAAGTTACACTGTCACTTGGAAAAATGCATTAGAAAGTGCCTGCATTATTGTTCTGACTTTTCCCTTTTTTCCCCTTTCCATCCTCTGCCCAGGCTGGAGTTGTACAGAAAAGTGCCAAACCTGCGGATCCTGGCCTGTGGCGGGGATGGGACGGTAGGTGGCTAGTGCCTGGCAGCCCCACAGCCATCAGCCAAGTGATTAAATTCCTTGCAGTTGTGGGTTTCCCACCTCATGATGCCTTCAGAGCCACGTATCTTATGCTTGTGAAATCTACTTTTAAAAAAAAAAAAAAAAAAAACAACCAAACACACACAATTTTCTTTGTGACCTGACATGTGTAGTGATGGAGCCAGGTCCTAATGGTCAAGGTCCTATGTGCATTATACTTTAAGATTTGGTACAGCTTAAAAAAATTAAGACTAACTTTGCTGGCCTTCTCTCATCATTTACACAGCTCTGAGGGTCTAACAGGTTAAGTCAGTGTCTGAGAGCCATTAAATCTTAATTTCTGCTCCTTTCTTCTGTTGTTTCCATGATATCTGAGTACAGTCAGGTAAGGTCTCCTCTGTGCCTAAAGAAAGTGTTTGTGTTGTGAGGTTTTTGTTTGTTTTTCTCCCCCACTTTCTTTACAAGGCATCTGTGAGGAAGGATATTGCATTGGTCATACTACCAGCCTGGGATCTGGCAGATTCAGATTCAGTACTTTTCTTTGCTACTGAATTTGTATTCTTAGATTAACAAATAGGGTCAGATATTTTAAAAGATTTAGGTACCTCCAGTTGGAAACAGGCTCTGTAGTTCAGGGTCTGGAGTGGTTATGGAAGTATTGCAACTGCATTACTCTTTCCAGTACCTGGGAATATTATAAAACTTTGTGTCACTGAGTGCTTCAATTCTGTTGGAAAACTGACCTTTCACCTGTGTGAAGCTCAGTTCCCCAAATAGGCATTGAATAACAGTTGTAACAGTAAGCATGGTAAGGGAAATGCTTTACTGCTTGCAAGGTGAGATGGTTGGCCAGGATAGGTATATGTAGATGTTTACAGCACTTGGGAGGATTTTTTTTTTTTCTTTTCTTTTTTT
>NW_008598509.1:0-1444 GCF_000691845.1 Merops nubicus
CGCAGACCCCGCAGCCGTGCTGCCTTCTGGGCTGCCCCGCTCCCAGCTCCGGCTGCGCTCTTTGCACTTCCACCTGCGGCTTTCAGACCTGGAAATCACGCCGGAGAGACGGAGCCGTTAAGAAGAGCGCCCGAGCCCCTCGCTTTGCACCCTCATTCATGGTACAGGCAAATTCTAAACCCGGTATAGAATTTACACACACATCATCTAATAGTGCACCTAACTACCACACATTATATGCAATACATGTGCTACCACTGTGCCATTCGAGATCTGTTTGATGGTATGTGGTACTTGCTTATAAAAATTGTCACAGCAAGGTTCCCCAGAGTTAAAATAGCTTCGGACCCTTAAGGCATCCTGATACTGAGTTTTGTCATTTAATACCTGGTAAGTACTTAAAATTTATTGAGCACTTTTAAATTGTTTATACTAAGGGCACAGATTCAGGTCCTTTACGTTTCATCAGGATGATACTATAAACTTTAATTTTTGCACGCCTGCTTAGAGATCTCAGGCCTTTTTAAGAAGAGGCAGCTATTAAGAATATTTTTTTAAGGCTAGACAATGTGCTGAGGCCAAACTTAGGAACAAAGGCTGAAGAAAGGAAAGAAATAGATGCTAACAATAATAACAATAAATGCAAAACCTCAGAGATGACCCATATAAGCGTAAAAAGGAAATCAAACCCTCATTTGTTCTTCTTTCAGTGTCTTATATTACATGCCCTGTGGGGTGAGGGGTAGAGTGTTAGTTATAAACAGTAAAAGCAAAACTACATATTCCTGTAGCTGCTATTGTTTTTGGGGAAAAAAAACGTATTTTTTATGAGTGAGATTTAGTTCAGACAGGATCTTAGCCAGAGCCCGGGGAGCTGTACTTGGAGGTGCACATTTTGGTAGGCCAGCTTCTGCCTAAGCACGGATGGGTGCAATTAAAGGACTGTCACAAGCCAGCTCCAGAGTTGGAAGAAGCAAGGACATATATTTGTATTTAAAGGATACAGATCAGATAACTAGATTAAGAAGAAAAAAAGGAAAGAGGTCTCCTCCCCTTCTCAGTTTATCTGTCAGGAACACTTCACTGCTTCCCTACAGACATCCATGAAACCTGATGCCAGGAACAGGCTCCTCTCCCACTGTGGTGCTGGGAAGATCCGTCTTCCCAGGGCCACAGAGAGGTGGGGAGAGACAAGGGAAAAAAAATATTTCTAAAATTCAGGATAATAATAGCATCTCAAAGAAAATTACCTTCGTTGGGACAGGAGGGTGAGGTCCTGTCTTTGAGAGCCTGCCCTGGTAAGTCCAGATACATGATTCCCTTGATAACCCTGCTAACCTCTGTGTAGCTAATATTAGAGGCAGCAGGACTGTGGTCCAACCTACACTCTCTGCCAGGCCCAGATATTGCACAGGAGCAGAGGATCAGCCAACCCCTCTTTCCC
>NW_008598509.1:1475-32061 GCF_000691845.1 Merops nubicus
CCCAGGAATTTGAGGACATTTCTTCTCATAGGTAGCAGACCCCATCTTGTGATAACATCATAAAGATGAATGAGAAGCAACTAACAATGAGTTATCTTATTATTTTACGGAATTTAAGCCCTGAATGAAAAGCCACCTGAGAAAACTGGGTTGGGTCTGAAGAATTCACTTACCTGATATCCAAACAGCATACAGGGCTTTAGCAGAGCAATTACTGCATACTAGCTCCCTGTGAGAACCCAAAGGGATGTCTGAGCATGCAGTATTTATGAGACTGTAACATCTCCTCCTGTCTCAGTGGAGTAGAATACATTTTGGAAATACAGTTTAAGCTAAATCAACTTCCTAATAAAATCTAGAAATACACTTGGTGAATCTTTACACTAACTCAGTAATTGCTTAAGCCTTGCAGGGAAAGGTGTTTGGTTTATTAAAGGCTGAGCCCTGCTTAGTTTAAGTATCTCCATTGACCCCAAGGTACACACAAGAGTACAGAGAAAAGGATTACTCCCTCAAATACGGCAAATTTTAGGAAAAGAATAAATTGATGAAATAACAGAGAAAACAAACATAATGAAAACTTGTCATCACAGCAAAGGGAGAGAGAGAGAGAGGGCTGGGGAGAAGAGAAAGGGGAGGTTAGGGTGGGTGGGAGACAGCATAGCAGGCTGGTGTATAAATCTGGTGGTGGTGCAAGGGAATGAGAGGAGATTTTCTTTGTCATAAGGCCTCCATTCACAAAATGAGTTTTTAATGGATCATATCCCGTTGGCATGCAGAGGTACATAAACTCTGTGAGATCCTTCTGTTCTGGTTGACAATACCACGCTCATAAATTGCAAAGGAGTATTTTTGTTTGAGAAGTGGATTTGATGGTGTGTAGGTGCTATGCTATTTGGGATTCTGCTCACCAGGACCACAAAGAGAACTTTTGCTGACAAGAAGGAGGGGGAAAAAAATAGAGGAGGAGGATGCAATAATAAAATATCTACCAAGTGTGTGGTTATGGAAGAATCTGGTCCAACAGAAAAAATGCTGAAAATTACAGTAGTCAGGGAGCAGCTGGAGAGAGCAACAGACAGTGCAGGCAAGAAAGCACATGGGAAACAATGGGAGATGAAGCATGAAGAGGAAGAATTAAAATCAGATGAAAAGCAAAGAAGTCAGTGTCACTAAACCTGTCAGTTCAGAGTCATTATTTTGGATTTGTCCTTCTCTTTGGCTATTTTTTGCTTTATCCCTAGCCAGAGTTCAGTCATTCAGCTTTACTTATTTGTGTAATCTGCCTTTGCTTGCCTGCTGGTATTCCTGAATAAGACCTGTACAGGGATGAGACAGGAGTGGGGGCTGGGATAAGCTGCTTTCATTTTCCTGTAAAGTATCTATTTTAACATCTTGTAGCCAAAAAATAAACTCGGTGTCAGGCAAACCAGATCAAGGAAGAAAATATTATAGGACAATATTCAATTCAGCAAGTTAAGCTTAACAATAATAGGAGAAGTTGTCACGAGCTTGGCATTGGCGTGCAATTCTGCAGTCTCATGTACCTCTTCACAAATTAGTGATAAGTGAAATGGAGAAAGGTTGAAAGGTTAGCACAGGAATCTCTGAGTATCTCAGAAAATTTTTGCAGGCTTCCTCTGACTTGATGCCCATCAGTAATTTCCCTAATTAGAGGGAATAGAGTTATTAGATTAAGCTACAAGTGGTTTAATACCCCGAGATGCAAACTATGGTTGAGTAATAAAGTATTTTTACCATGCAAATAAATATAATAACTGATAAAAACATTCCTAATTTTTTTTGTAGGTAATAAAAATTCTGCAAATCATGCTGTCATTAGAAGTCGCTTAGAAAGCTGTGACTGCAAGAAGTAGCATATGAGTGAACTGATTAGTATCTTGCCTGTGTTCCTTATTTGACAGGACCAAAAATACACACTTAAAAATACACTCTTTGAATATAGGTTTCAGTCCTTTAAACTGATATATAGAAGATGACCCATCCTACATAAATGCTAATTTGAGTGCTGTTTGTTTTTAATTACAGAAGCAATACACGTTTTATTTAGTGGTTTATTTGTTTGAGTTTTTTAACTAAAAAAAAAGATTATTAGTACCAGATTCTGAGGCATTCTTACTATAAAATATATAAAAATTCAAAGCAAAAGGTGGAAATTTTGCCCCAAAGTTTTGTCTGTAGAGGGGAAGTTAATTCTAGCAACCCTCTTGCTTGAGAATAATTCTGCCTTGGGGCTAAACATGTTTTTTTTGTAAAAGTCTGGAGTTGTGTACCCTTAGCAGTGTCCCAGCAAGGGAGCAGATCCACACTGGGTGCTGCAGAAAAAGTGGATTTTCTCAGGTGCATAAGCCCCTGGTTTATAGGCATGGCAGTTCAGTATTGCAGGTCTCGGCACTAGGGGGCACAGCCACAGCTTCCCTGTGCCCAGGGAGCATGGGGACATGTCAGCCCTGCTGAATTCTCCTTCCTTCTGCATGCATTTTTTTTTTTTTTTAAATCATTTTCTCCTTTATCATGAGGTTTTCTTTAAATATTTACCCCTTTATCTCTGCAGCCCAGTACTGGTTTCTAAATAAATGTTTCCTGTGGCAGTATATAATTAGTCCAGTTTTCCATGGGAATTCACTCACCTCACAAGAACAAACTTGAGTGGTTTATACCCTGGACAAGCACACTGCTGCAGCCCTCGAAGGGAAATCCTGCCCTTGTCTCTGTGAGGACAGACAGATTAACGAGTCCATTGTGGGATGGCATTTCCTATTTTACTGTGATATGACTGCAGGTAGCCATAGTCCTGTTGATTAAATGTTGGTCATCTCAGAAGAAATGGGGTTTTATGGCAGAAAACATAATTAAAAGGCCTCTTGAAGGAAAAGGTTCTAAGCTTTGCATTTTAATATGCATAAAAATCAGAATAAGACAAGATTATGAATTTTCTCCAGATGGAATTATGGTCTCAATTTGGCGAAGTACCTGACCATTCTTTTTCTCATTTTGATTACTAAGGATGGCTGCATAATCCACTTTAAAAACCCAGCACCATTGTATCAGGACTACATAGCACAGCCAAAAGACACAGCTACCCTGCCATGCCTAGAGTGGTGCTTTATTTTGGTAGCCAAACTGGAAGCGTTGACTGGAGAAGAGTTATTATTGTGCTGCCTGGTTTTCTTGCTGCTTTGCAATTGACAAAGCACCATTTATCATGCTTTGCATTCCAATTTTTCTTTGCATGTTTTCCAGCTCATCATAACATAATTATGTTTCTGTTTCTTCCAGCCAGGGGCTGATACTTTCTTTTACTAAGACAACAGCTGCACTGCACAACCTTGATGAATCCCCATAAGGGTAAAATGTGTCTGTAGTGCTTGCTTCTGCCTTGGCAACCCAAATGTTCAAGCTCTTTTTTATGACAAATGCTGTTTGAAAATGCACCCAACCCTGATGGTTTCATAGCATTTCTTGAAATGAGGTTTTATATTGTAATTTATACTTGAAATATTAAACATCCTGGCTGGTTTGTAATTTTAGGCTTCTTTTGTGACATTTCTTTTTATGTTATTTGTAGGTTCATAAACACTGAGATGGAATTTTAGGGGGCCATAGTTACTGATGTGCAATTTATTTTTTGAATGGAATTGATTTTATGTGTGAAAATCAGCGCAACATGGAGGTCTGCTTTCTGCCCCTAAAAGGCATTCTAAGAGAGCTTTCATGGTACAGGTGAACCATCTCCTTACCTGGCCTCAGTTGGTCCAGCCACACTGCAACCTAAAGGTAATTATACCAACCTCAGTAGTTGCTAGTACTTTTCTAGGAAGTAAATTAACTGCTAGCAATGGAAAATGCTGCAAAAGACACACAGTATTTTTATTATTATTCACTGAGATATTTGATTTAACACTAATTTGGTACTTTGAACCTAATATTTTGAAGAAATTTGGAAAGGGAGGATAAAATTTTTATTTTATGGGGGTAAATCAGGGCAGAGAAAAATTTGGCTTAATGATGGAGGCAAGCTGAGGGCAGAATTCATTCTTAGTGCTCCTGATTTTGTTTACACAGTTATACCATTAGTAACTCCTCTCTCATCTCAAAGTCTATCCATCAGAGCACTGTGAACAACTGAAGCAGTAACTTTTTCAGTCATTAAAGGCTACCCAGATTTGCAAGCATGGGAAATATTATGTCCTGGACAAATCCACAGTCTGAATAGCCACACTCTTCAGGGAAAATTTTCCTTTGAATTTTGCTTTCTATGCTAATCACCTGGATGTTATTATTAATGCCACTATCATTCGAAAACTGGTTGTATTTATACATAAAAAGTAACAATAATTTTGTACACAGAGGCAAGAGTTTTAACTCATATGGGCAGTCCTATTTACATCTATGCACACCAAGGATAATTTGGGGTACTTGAGCATCAGAGAGTATGCAGCAACATTTTAGTCCTGCCCGACACACCAGTTACTGATGTAATTGCCCAAAAAGCTCTTTGATGTCGATGGAAACTGTACCTGCCCAGGCAGGGCTAACTTCACATTCTACCCATGAATGGTGAGTACAATTTTGCTGTTGTTGGAAAAGGTAGTGGGCTTGTTGTTTTGGATATACAATGAACATATGGCTCATGAGAGAAGCTTGCCTTGTGCTGTTTCTTCCTTAGAACCCCATGGCAAATTCTGTCAGATTCTAGATTTATTTTTCTTTTTCCTCATTTATCTTTGGTTTCTTTACTCAGTCCACTCACAAATGTTCAGTGTAAGACGTATATTTTCTTTCTGATTCATGTACAGTAATTACTTCCTAACATCTGCCTAACAGATTTTGTAAGAAAAGTAACTCTGCAAATATTAAGAAAAAAATTAATGTATGAAATCTTTGAAATCTCTATTACTGGAGTTTGTTATCCACAGCTGACTGGATTCATTCCCAGCCAGGAAGCTGGTTCAGCAAAACAGCTGCATTAGTTATTTAACTGGAGACTTGATTCTGCTCTTGCTCACACTGATGTAAATCAGGAGCAGTACTAGAGAAAATAAAGACTATCCCTTATGCAAAATGTCTGTTGAAGAAAAAGTAAGCATTATGGTATGGAACAACAAGAGAATTTTTGAAAGATACTCTGCCATCTTGGTGTAGGTGTTAGGCAGCATCTTCATGTCTTCCAGAAGCCTTATACCAAAGGCACTGCTCACCCTGGGAGCATTCTCCTGTATATAGAATATGCTAGCACCAAGTGGTCAACAAAATTAAGGCCCAGTTGTGCTCAGTGTTGCACCCCAATACTGTGACTTCACAAGGGACTTACTCTGTACTAAGCACCACATTTGTTACTACTTGTATCTGGTTTGTAATTGTTCCCTTTCAGTTATTTGTTTTTCACAGTATCTGCTACAATTTACTTCATACCTTCTAGTGCAGGAAAACACACTCACTAGTTTTCTTCCTAGGTTGGATTAATGCATGTAATAATTAACCCAAAAGTATACTTTGAGAAAGGGGATATCAGTGAAAAAGGTGGGAAAACATCCATAGGCAAAGTATTTCCTATATGAAATGACAATGCTATATCTCAGGACAACAAAGGATTTTTACCAGAGCCTCATGTGCTTTAGAGATAGACACCTTCTATCCTCAAGGGCAGTAACATGCTTCACATTTGATCTTATTGTAAATTAGCAGCATGTGCTGTTAGTAACATCAAAAGTTACAGTATCTGAGTTCACTCCTCAACCCTCATCCTGTTTCCTCCAACAGAAGATTTCTATTATATCTTGGCTACAGCTGTTGATTCTCATGTAGCAAAGGTATCTGTGGTTTTGTTTGTGCTTTGGAGTCATGAGCATCTGCAGTTGCTGTGGGCTAGTAATGTCAGTTCAGATTCCTGTTACAGGCCTGTCTGTGGGGCTTCCTGAACTCTGGCATATAGGACCCTTCCAGTTCACAGTACTATGCTTTGTACCAGCATGTGTTGATTATTTTTACTTGTTGACTTTGCCTAATACATTACTGAATCTTCTCTCTGGAGTTACAATAACTTTGAAAATGGAAAGATAAGGTTTGTAGGTGCTACCCTTTCAGGCAAAAGAGAAAACACTCAGGTCCCGGACTTAGACAATGGTATGAAGCTCTGTCATTCCTAGACCTTGGTAGGTTTTGAGGAAGAGGACAACAGAAGGAAGGCTGCAACATTCAGCACCTGTGCTGTGAAGTGTGTATGAGATGCTGAGAAACACATGTCCCCACAGTCCCATCTCGAGACCTGTGCCAGCATGTCAGCACCCACAAGGCTGGGATTACAGTAGCATCTATGCTTTGGTTTAAAACAAGGACAAACTCAAGCTTTTGATTTTGTAGGGCTCAGTCTGAAATGAGACAGGTGTGAAACCAATCCAGCAATGTCTGCATGAGTCCAGGTCAGACACCACCCCAGAGAGCACCCCAGCAGGATAGCTCTCTGCCATGGCTCTGCTGCCTCCACCTCTGCTCCCAGTTTCAAATCTCTTCAGCAGTACTTCCTGCAACAAACACGGATTTCTGGGGCAACTGCAGGAAGACCAGAAAGATATCCTTCTGCTGCTTTGAAATTTGTGAGCGTGAATGATTCATTCATTCACTCCTTAGCTAGTCATATTTATCTGATGATCAAATATATTTTTAATTATCAATCTGAGGTGATTTTTTTTTTTTTTCACTAGACAATACCCAACTGTACTGTAAAAGCTGTTGGAATTGAGCCAGAGAATTTGGCAGCAAGATATGGAACATTTGGGCTTTTGACACTTAGGAGCATATGGAAAGAGGTTTGGAAGATTGCCACATGGGGTGTAATTTGGAAGATGCTACATTTCTTCATCTTTTTTTTTCTTTTTTTTGTGGACAGAAGTAGAAGTAATTTTACTTTTTTGAGAGATCCTAATTCCTGTTCATTTTCTGTAATGTACTGCTGCTCTAGAATAAATCACTATGCTAAGTTGCAAGGTGTGAGCAAAATCACCTGCATGTTTATGGGCAACTGTAGATGGGCAATTAAAAGCGTGATAGTATTGCAGATCTTTCTAACTTTTTACCTCCTAATTCATGAGATCCTTTGCAGATGAATTCACAAAGCTACAGGCTAGTGACTCAGATCGTGGCGTGAAAGAGGAAATCTTATGTCTGGCCTGACTCAGGATGTGCACCAGTTAGTGAGGTATTTGAGGATAAGCGTCTGCTAGGTGGTCCATCCTTCTCACTCCCACTGTGACCATCTGTCTCCCTATCACCTTGACACCTTGGGTAGAGAGGCTGTTCAGGCTGTCTGCCTCTGGTACATAATTTCATTATGTGGTTTGGAGCTCCAGCACTACATTGCAAATGCCAGTCACACCTGGGGCAGCAGGGCATGGGAGAGAGGAGCCACCTCCAGCTCGGTGCTCGGGACTGGACATGTACAGTATGAACCCGCATCGCCTTCCTCTTTAGGGACAGATGCTACATGCACATGATGGGAGAAATCTGCATCTCTCAGAGTTACTGCCTCTGCATGTCAGAAAAGCGATGCACAGTTTGCTTCCTATTGGGTAATTCATTCCCCACGACCACTGCATAAGAAAGGGTTTGTTAATGCCTTTTTTGTGGCACAATTGTATGCCAGATTGAGGGGCTGCAGCCAATGCAGAATTTATTGGAAGACACAAACATGGATATACCCTTCTTAATCTGCACAACTGGCACATGGGCCCTGCAGCCTAGTGAATACTAATTAATCTCTCTGACTGGTAGGAAAGCATCACCCTCCTGGTTTAACAATGAAGGACAAAGACCAAAGAGAGTGGCAGGGGCTTATACCGAGTGACAGATAAAGTCACAGCAGCCAGAATTATTGTCATCTTTGGTGTCTTGAATAGTAAATCACCCAAGTTTGCCAAGACTGCATCTGAACAGCAGGATGAGGGCACTTTGGGTCTTTTCCCTCAATCCTTGGCCCCTGTAGAATAGTTAGGAGCATGCTGCAGCTCTCATTCCACCTGAGTGCTCAGGTTTCCTTTCCTCAAGAAGGAGCAAGAGCAATGGGAAGGAGGTGTATGCCAGCTCTGCCTTCAGCAGGGAGCTGGAAACCAGCCCACGTATGCATTTGCTTCTGGGAACTGGGAAGCACTCTGAGACCCTGCATTTTGGTTGTAGCCTGAAAGCCTCTTGCCCACAAACCCACTGTGGCTTTTTATCTTGCACTTTCATGTGACAGTTTGTTTCAACACATGCAGCCAAATAATGACTAGACAGGACAAGTTCCTATTATTTCTTTGCATGCCAGGGGTCACTAAGTATCTTTAAATTATGAGAGGGGTAAGTGAAGACTAAGAAGATGACATCCAGGAAGAGGAACTGAGCATGGAAGAATTGGTGACCAGAGCAGAGGAAAGAGCATCTCCTCCAAAGACGTTCAAAGTCTTCTGACAATAGCTCTTGAGGACTATGTAAGTCAGGACAGCAAAAGAGATAGGCCAACCTCAAATCATTTAAAAGGGATTTATTTTAGAATGAGAACTCTAACTTTCTGAATACAACTTTGAAAAGATTGCGTGTGTTTTGAGCATTTTTTTAGCCTTATATCTTGTGTTTATAGCATTTCTGAGCCAGCTAAAATCCAATTTAGAATGTTTTTAATATTTTACTTCTTCTCATAGTATATATCCTGAGAAGCATTAGAGTTATTTCTACTTTCTGTGCTCATAATGGCCCAAACTTCTGCTATTCTAAGTACGTACTTCCCTTCCTGAGTTTCAGTTTTGAAGTTCATTTAGAAATTTTTTTGACCTTAACACAGTTATATCCATAATTTTCTTAGATTAAAAGGCACTAAAACTAGCATATAGAACAGCCTTTCCACAAAACCCATCCAATTACATGCTTCTTTGAATCTCCATTCTCATCTCTACTGATCTAAAAGGAGAAAAAAATGCTCTCCTATCAGCCCATTCCTTCTGTCTGATTAACTGGCAGCTACCACGGGTCTTCCTTCACACTATTACAGTTTCATTTTCAGAGGAAAAAAACTGGAGGATGTTGAACTTCTGAACTGTGGCATCACTGAAAAAAAAAATCAGGTTTCTGTTTATACCAACAAGCTATCAGTACCTCCTTAATCAGGCTGTCTGTTCATTGGAAATCAGCACATATTTTGCCTAAAAGCATCCGGTAGTGCAGTATAATTCAGTAATAACTGCTTCTCAGGGGATCAGGAGGGAAACCCCAGAAGAAAGGCTGTAGGTGCAGCTAGAAGCACTGCTGAGTAGTTGACTTCAGGGGCTTTCGTTTGCCTTTTTTTTTTTAAGATCACCCGAATTTGATAGAGGCTCTTTCATTAAACAGAAAGACCTACAAATTAAGCAACATCTAGCTCCTAATGTGTGAAACTGCAATTTGCATACATCATGGCAGCTGCTGAGTGGGTCCTTATTACCTCCGCTGGAGTGTTAATTTAGCCACAACTTTCTCATTTATTTAAATGAAAAAGCAGCGGGTGGCTGGCATGCCACATTATCTGTCAGGCAACCTGGGAATCAGGTTGACAGAGCCAGAAAGAGATTTCAATTCAGAGGGACTACAGGGGTGCTGCCCCCCGGACCGGTGCTGACAGGCGAGCTCAAGGCTGCCCTTGGTCTGCTCTAAAGGTCAGCACCTACCCTAAGAAAAAAAAAATAACAACAATGTTGTGTTTGGACTGGCATAATAAAATAGATAATAGGATTAAAGTGGAAATCTCTGTTTCTGTTTTTTCTCTCCCTGTGTATCCAGACTGGCACTGCATATACGGATATGATAACCCAAATATTGTTACTGGTCCTAACATAATCCCAACAGGGTAGTTGGCATTTGCAGAGCACCTAGTGCAACGTGGTCCGAAGGCACGGGCAGGGCCCGAATGCACTGCGGCTCTTTGGCCAAGCAGGAGGATGACAAAGCTGCTCCCTGGACCTGCCAGGAGGAGGGAGCTGCTGTGGCAGTGAGCCGTGGTGGTGCCAGGTGCCATCACCTCTGCAGCCAGACTGGAGGTGCTTCCACACACTGCTGACACCAAGTGGGTGAATGGACATCCCAGAGCTACTCACATGTGGGAAGAAAAGCAGACATGAGGTACTAGTCCCCAAATCAGGGGCTGCCTCCCTCTCAAGAGAAAGAGACTGAGGAGCCACAGGGAACTGCTGAGCAGGGAGGAGCAAAGAGCAGTGACCATACGGGGGAGTCACCCATGAGCATGGAGTCCAGTGTGAGGCTCTCCTCTTCCGAGCTCCAAAGCTATGCCACCACTCAATGAGACGTCTGTGTAAAGCTCTGCAGTTGTCAGCAGAGAATGAACCAGAGCAAAACTGCAGGACCATGGCAAGAGTAATGGAGGGGATGAGTTTAGTTCAGCACGTTGGTTGTAAGGTTTCAGTGGCAGCAAATTATACCTATGTCCCGATACTACCCAGAGTTTAGCTGAGCTGATGTAGGTCTCCTCCAAAGTACAGCTACAGATGACTATGGCTTGTGGGTCCAATCATTGCAGACCAAGGCATAGCTTCACCTGGGGCAATACGCACACAGCCGCCTGTCAGAACAGGCTTTCTGCTCTCAGATGAACTGCGGGTGTTGGCCAACAGCTGGCTGAATATGAGCCAGCAGTGTGCCCAGGTGGACAAGAAAGCCAGCAGCATTCTGGCTTGTATCAGAAATAGTGTAGCCAGCAGGACTAGGGAATTGATCATCTCCCTGTACTCGGTGCTGGTGAGGCTGTATCTCAAATAGTGGGTTCAGTTTTGAGCCCAAGTCCTGATTTCACTGTCACAGAATCCCAGACCAGCCATGATCTGCAGGCCAGCAGCAGTTTGGAATCAGCCAGGGCAGCTGACCTGAGCTGGCTGCAGGTGGCAGGTGTATCCCATCCCATAAGCATCATGCTCAGTATAAAGAAGGCAGTTTGCTATTTTTTTGTTTGTTTGTTTGTTTGTTTGTTTGTTTGTTTTTGGTTTGGTTTGTTTGGGTTTTTGTTGTTGTTGTTGTTGTTGTGGGTTTTTTGTTTTGTTTTGTTTTGTTTTGTTTTGTTTTCCTCGTGGTTCTTTCTGTCCCTGGAGGGGCTTGTTTATCATTCTGCTCCCAAGGGCTGTTTTCCTGTTTGTGGTTGTTGTACATTTGCTGGGGTGAGTATAGCATTGAACACTTTATATTGTTATTTGTGTTAGCCTTGCTATTTTCCTAAATCTGTTTTATTTTCAATCCGTGGGTCTTCTTTCCCCATTTTCTCTTCTTAGCTGGGGACAGGTCACTGGGTGATAGAACAAATACTATAGTTTAGCTCTGGACAAGGGCTAAAAGTAGACAGCCCCTTACTACAAGAAAAACATTGAGATGCTGCAGTATGTCTGAAAAAGAGCAACAAAGCTGGTGAAGGGTATAGAAAACAAGTGATATGAGGAGCAGCCAAGGGAACTGAGGTTGTTTAGCCTGGAGAAGAGGAGGCTCAGGGGAGACCTTCTTACTCTTGACAATTCCCTGAAAGGAGGTTGTAGTGAGGTGGGGGTCAGCCTCTTCTTCTAGGTAACAAGTGATAGGACAAGAGGAAATAGCCTCAAATTGTGTCAGGGAAGGTCTAAGTTGGATATTAGGAAAAATTTATTTACTGAAGAAAGGTTTGTCAAGCCCTGGAATGGGGTGCTCAGGATAGTGGTGGAGTTACCATCTCCAGGGGTATTTAAAATATGTGTAGATATGGTGCCTAGGGGCATGGTTTAGTGGTGGACTTGGCAGTACTGGGTTAATGGTTGGACTCAATGATAAAGGTCTCTTCCAAATAAAGTGATTCTAAATGTTATGCAGCTTTTCCCAAAGTCTGTACTTAGAAAAACACACTCTTGGAAACTGGTCAGACTTTTCCTAAAAGGAAGGTGTTTTTCCAGTTGGTGAATCACTAGCAGTTAAGATTCAGAAGCTTTAGTCTTTGTTCACACAATGCCAGAACGTACTGTATGACTGGTGCCACGCAAAAACTGTTCTAAACATTAGATTCAACATTTCTTTAAACAATATCTATTTGCATCAAATTTCTCTTCTGACACCTACTTCTTAGTACTGTTTTTAAAATACACTGTTAAAAGATCACCCATTTGTTGCATTACCATGGCTGTTCATCCATTTGCCATCAACTTATCAAAGTTCAGCAAAAACTTTTGTCTTCTCCCACTTAGCTATTCATTTTTATAATTAAAATCACTATGACAACAGATAATGATGGGAGCGAAAGGATTATGACTTAATTACATGAATAAAGTGAAAACAGGCTTGGCTCACAGCAGAGAAAGCTTTTCATTCTAACAAAAAATATGGGGGATCCGATTCATTGCTGAGTTATTCTGTTCATGTCGTTAGAAAGTGCTGCTGAGAGCTGCCCAGCGGTTGCACCACTGCAAGATGGGGTGTCCTGGTTAATTCAGTGAAGTACAAGGGAAATATTCAGGATTTCATGAATGATAAAAAGGAATTTTTCTTAAAAGCATTAGTTATTGTGAAACAGGTTCATTATAGAAGTTAGCTGAAAAAACACACCCGTAAAGGAAACGTGATTATTATTATGGTAATGGAGTCATTGCATATAAATAAAATTAACTAAACTATCCATGTTAACCAGCACTATGCTATAAATTGTTCCATGTAACAGGAGAGTAAGGCAATTTAGGGGACAAGGTCCTCTTTACTCCAGCTCTGGCATTTTGTCAGTTCACTGGTCCATCCTGGCTTCAGTGCAAGCTATGGTATCAGCTAGGGTATTTTTATTTCTAAGATAATGCTGAACTTTAATAAGAAAAGTCTGGGAGTTTAGATGATATATATCTGATCTATCAACATTTCTGACATGAGTAAACCTAATCACTTTGATTTTTTCCTAGTTTTGTTCACAAATGATATGAAGTATGCTTCTAAAAATGATGTATATCTTCATTTCCCCCTAAAAATCCACCAAACTGCTATTGGAAGTTGATCGCTCCTGAATACTCCCTCTACGACTTTTGGAAAAACTCTGTAATAAAACCATCAGAGTAACACTCTAGATAAGGAAATATGTTTCATTTTCAATTTTGTCAGAAGCTATGATGATCAATCAACCAACTAGTATAGTGAATAAATAAACTGATGCTATTTAAAAAAGAACATTCATAAAATCCCTTAATGTCTTTCTCAACTAAAAGTATAGGCTCAATATTAATGAATTTTATAGTGTTATGTTTTGCTTAATCTTTTTTCCATCTTTGGTTAAACATATGGAGATAGGAATAGTGTAAAATGGCCCTCTCTATTCCCCTTTAATTTACAGGGAGCAAGATCTGTAGCTGATGTAAATCACTGTGGCCTCACTACTCTGGACCTGTTCAGTGGATCTGTTTCTGATTTGCATCAAATCAAACAAGAGCATAGTCAGGTGTTACATCTGATTAGAAGATAGAGATAACACTTATATTTGGTCAGGAATCCCTATTTTATGCACAATTTCAGCTCTTAGCAATCTAGCAAGGGCAGGAGGAACAGTGTGGGGAAATTCCTTTCAGCTGTAGAGGCAGTGACCTTGGCTTTGAGAGTGACTTGGGTAGGGTCAACCAGTGACAGCATCTTTTCTCATTTGGTACCCCGACCTTGGTGGTAGGTGGGAGTCAGCCTGATCATCATTGCCTATGATGGAACAGCTCCAGTTGCCCAGAAACAACTGAGACACAGATGTGTCTGGCTGTGTGCCTGTGGCAAGATCATTGTTTAGGTGGGCTACCAACAAGAGCAGTGGCTGTGCCATCCCACAGAGGAGCCTGCTGCTTTTTGGCGTGTGAGCAGAGGATGAAGGAGAGCAGCACTGGTGCCAACCGGTTGCGTCCTAATGTGCCCCTATGCATGACATTAAAGCAGCTCCTCATCCCAGCCAGGAGCCCAGCATAAGCTATTTATAGCCCTGGCACCTTGCTGCTCTCCAGAAGCCCTGTGCTGCTGTGTAAGATCTGCTTCCCTCTCACAGACGTCCACCCCTCCCAGCGACGGAAAGGTACATTTAAATCGTTTGCCCACTCAGAGCAGGAAAGAAAAGGGAGTTGGGCTCTGGGTTGGATGGGCAAGGTGGAAACACCAGGGCCAGGCTGCTTTGGGTTGCTGTGCTGGGTGTGTGGGAAATTTGTGGGCAAGGGTGTCAAACATCTAGACTTGTTTCCAGTAAGGAAGCTCAGTGAAACTCTTGTTTCTCCCATCAAGGTATCTGTGTCCCTGGGACAGATCTTTACCATCAAGAGGCTGAATGTTTTTAGTATAAGGGTTCAGTGGGGATTGCTGTTTCAGTAGGTATTGAATATCTGTTAGTGCAGGGGCCATTTTGGAGGTAGTGCTGTGTTAAGCATTTTCTTTTCTGTGGATATGGACATACCCAGATATTTGCTTGGTAGTGATGGGAAAAATTTATGGGGAAGGCTAGATTCCAAAAGTAAGTAATGGAATGCTGATATCAAGTTATAAGGGTTTACAACTTGCTATTTATTTTAATTTCACTGCTGAGTGACAGGAATATTAAAATTTTTACGTACTAGCACGTGCTCACCAAACAGACATACTTCAGAGTTTTATGTAAATACTAGCAATTAGAGTTCACTTTCTTTTCTGTTGTAAAAATGCAAACAGTGTATTTTGCACCAAGTTATTAAATTTTCTTGTAATTGTGATAGTCCAATTTGCATTGTATGATATAATTGTTCCAGAAAGTAAGCCTTTCCTATACTTGCCAGTATGTTTAGATAAATGCAAAAAGAAACCTCTAAGACTGCTTAAAGAGTTACTGAAATACATTTTAGAAATACATTTTCCTTCTGCTCGTGTCTGTCATTGGATATGTAAAAAAAAAAAAAAAAACCAAAACAAACCCTTATGCATCCTCCTTCTGTGAATGAGCTCTTTGCCATTTCAATTAATTTTCATATGCAAGGAAAATGATCTGCACATGTGAACTGTAAAAGTAATGGGCTCTGTACATATATATTTAGCTTCTATTCTTCTTGTGCAATTAAAGCACATAATTGGCTCAGATTGGGATTTGTTTATAAGCATTTGTTTGTGAACAGAGGCACATCCATTTTCTACGTAAATCATGGGATTCTTTTGACTGACTTCACTGAGCTTTGAATGAGAGTAAGATTAAGGTCAGGTGAAGACATATTTGAAAAAATAGCCCACAGAGCCTTTCATTTTTAGGTGCTTTGATTTTTTTCATGAATCTATAACAGTTTAAAGAAAAAAAAAAAGCAAGCCTGGTATTTGCTGAGATACGATCAATATTAATCCAATCCCACATCTAGGCCTCTGTCTTGGCAGTAAACGGAGCTCAAACTGTCAAATCTTTCCAGAATCATAAACTAGCCAAAGGCTTTGAAAACTGATCAAAGCATCTTCAGGTCTCCAATGGTCAAATGTGCTCCTAAACGCAGTTTCTGAAGGTTTGCATACTGCTTAAAATCTCACTGTGAGGCGTCAAGCTTCTCCTAGCCCAAAGACCCCTGTTAAGTCCCATTTTATTTTTATTTTAAATTAAGAGCAAAAAAATGAGAAAGGAAAATAAGACACTGAATAGAAGATGGGCTGTGTCTGTAGCAGGCTGAGTGGAGAAGGCACCAGGATGCTTTCAGCAGTGGGGATGCAGTGATGCACACATGGGAACACAGAAGTGCCACAACTGTCTACATCTATAGTAGCAGCCTGCAGGTCAGTAGATGCTTTCTGCACTGAGAACCTCCTTTTACACCTCTTGCAGACTGTAACTGCCTAAGAGAGCTCCCATGAGCATGCGTAGCAGCACAAGTCCCAGCAAGAGCTGGCCTGTGCTTGGCTATTATAAGACCTAAGACTGCCTCAATTCGGGCTCCTCACTATCAGATGGCTTGTGAAAATAAACAAGATCCTGCAGAGACTGAGGGGAGAAATAGTTAAAATCCCTCTCAGAAGAATTATCATACTTTATTTAATGACATAATTTGATTTGTAGTATTCACAGTTCAGTTTTAAGACCTCAAAATTGCTTCTTCCTTGCCAGCAATGCATCAGTTCAGCTCACCTGAAATGTGCCTGATACAGAGCTGATCCTGGGAGACTGATAAGACTGAACAAGGGAAGGTCTCTCTGACTTTAATGGAAGGAGCCCATGTCATCTGGCAAACCTTTTAAAACTGCCTAAGCAAATTAAGGCTGAAGTTTTACCTTTAAAAGTGATGCAGACTTCAGTTCCCAAATTGCACAGTGAGCTTAAGCAGGACTTGGACATTAACTTAATCAGATGCCTTTGAAATGCCTGGAAATCCAAAATCTCTGTTGTCATTTATTTAAAACAGCAGTGTGCTTATAACTAGCAGCTGACAGAATACGGAAAACTTCAGAAAAAGTACAGTGACTGCTGGTAGTTATGGTGATACTTGAGAAACATCCAAACAGTAAATAGCTAATTGTCAGAGAACCATTTATTAGAAATACTTACCTGTATGCTCTTTCCAACTATATAGGCACAAATTTCCTAGAAGGAATCTAATGTTCTCCCACTTACTCTGCCACAAGTTTGTTTTATCTGGACAGAATAGATGAAATGATTTCAAGAAATAATATCTAAGTGAATGAAAGAAAATGTTCCCTGAAACCATGAGTGAGTTTTTCAGCACAGATCTCTAGCCACAGACTAGAAAATGCTTCCCAGTCATAGAATCACAGAATCACTATGGTTGCAAAGGACCTCTAGGATCATCAAGTCCAACATTCATCCCAGCATTTCCCTAAACACTAGACCATAGCCTCGACTGCTAGTCTGGTCACCAATAACTATTCTTTGAATCTTCTTTTTCAGCCAGTTTGGCACCTAACTTGTGATGAAGTCAACTGATTAAATCAACCTAATTTGTTTATAATGATATCATGTAGGACCATATCTGTAACTTAAGACAAAGTATCTAATTTATCCCCTATTATCCCTGAAAAAAATGAAGAAAATTAGATTGGATTGACACAACTTGTTCTTGATAAATAGGTGTAATAGCTACTTTTATCAGTTTATTAGCCTTTAAATTCTTATAATTCAATCATGTTGTAATTTCTTCCAGCATCTTTCCGGGTACAGAATTAAGAAAATAGTTCCTATTATCCCTTGGGTTTAGGACTATCTATAATTCCCTGGAAGTTTCCTTTCTGTATCTCATTATATCTTTTCCTTGTATCAAGATCATTTGCCCTTCTTGAGCACTGCAGGATCTCTTGCATGGTTTAAAATCTTGATCTTAAATGCCAGCACAGCCTTCATAATTAAACCCTGAAATTATAACATTATCATCATCTGGATACTGATTTTTGCCTTGCTGTGGCTGTCAGCCAAATGTCATAATGCATACAATTAACAGATTTGCTTCTCGGGTTACTGATAACAAAGGAAGCACAAATAATTCATAGGCAGAGGCGCTGGTTCTTTGATGTGACTGAACTCTGATCCTTTCAGCACCTGAAGGAAGGCAGGCTGAAGACAGGGCAGCCTCATTAAGGCAAAGGAGGGGAGGTAAAAAAGAAAACAAGCAGAAGAGGAGGATGCAGGAGGTGCCCCCTGCACTGCCCCATGCTGGGTGTTGTGACCTCTTCTGGGCTGGGTCCCACAGCTCTCACCCTCCCACCATGGTGCAGGAAAGGGGACATTCCTTGCAACTGGGGGAAGAGGCTTTTAAAAATCTGTGTCTCAGACAAAAATACAGACAAAATAATGTCTCTAATTACAAGGTAGCTTTTTTCAGGGGTTAAAGGAAATTCCTGTTGAGATACTTCCATCTGGTTTACAGTCCCTTTGCGCTGGGGCAGTTCAAAGAGGCTGCAGTGTAACTGAGAATTGAGGACAGCATTTATTTATAGTTTGATAGCCTCATAAAAGCTGTAGAGCCGAGCTCACAGCAGTGTGCTTATTTATGTTTTGAACTGCTCATGCAGCACCCTACTGCCTTGCAAAGTGTATGCTGTAGCTCCTGCATAAAATTATATATGATTCTTCGTAAGGTTCATGACACAGGCAAAAAGAAAAGTGAAATTAGACTAACAAAACAGATGATATACAAATTAGAGTAGCAGCTAGAATTGGAGGAAAATTAAGAGCCTGACTCTGAAATAAAGTAGCATCAGATTAAGATTTGCACCTGAATCCGTTTTTCACAATGGAAGAAAAAAAAAATCAAAAACTCTGAATAAGGCACTAACTCTGATTTCAGCTCTTGCTTATATTACAAAGGATTTGCCTTGCTCTGAAGGTTTCATAATGACAACCCAGCCTCTGGCACAATTTCAGTATAGTGTCTCACTGCAAATTGTATTTGTATCACATCTATCCTTTCTTTAAATATCAATGTACCGTCCTTTCTTCCTCTAACCCAGAGGGGAAAGCAAAGCAGCACAATTTCATTATTACCTTTTTAATAGTCTTTCCAGTGATTTAAAGGAGAATATTAATATCCTTCCAATGACCTCACCTAAACACTGCTAAAAGCCAGGAGTGGAGTGGCACGTTTGTAGGTAATGCATAGGGATGAATTTCTGATGATAATGAAAGGATTTCACCTCTGGGTTTTAATCTTGTTTTCTTTTTAACCTTTTAGCTTCAGTTTCCTCAGGTGTAGGATGGAGAAAATAGACTTATATACATGTCAATAGGATGATTTTATTGAATATAGTTCAGTCAGGAGCTTGGTGTACTATCAAAGCAAGGAGATGAAGAAGGTGCACTCTTATGAGGAAATGCAAATACCGTTTCTTGAAAGTGTAAGGTAACCAAGCCCTGCCTATAGCTTTGTCTGGAGAAGCAAATTTGTTCTGCAGAGCTCGATAAGGTGGGTGGAGAGAAGGTTGAAGGGTTGTAGGTAATCCTGACTCCTTGCACAATTCAGCCCAAGGATGAGGTGATGGTTGGGTATGGACCAGCTCCAGGAGAGGGGAGGTCACACCGCCTGCTGCTCATGCCCAGAGCTGGCCCACCACCTTTGTGGACAGCAGAGGAGACCACCCTGCAGTGGGTGCAGATGGGCAGTGCCCTTTCTTCATCTGGGTAGTTTGGTGTAGGACTTATCCATCAGATAATCTGAGCCTAAAGTAGTACAAAAATGTTACATTGTGCTTTAGTATTTCCATTGCTAACGACTTAATGATGAAAGAGAAGAAAACGGCTGTGGGCATGTTGTGCCAGATAGTCTAATCACTGCTAAATGAAGACATAAATTCACAAATCTGTTGAATGATGTAATCAAAGTATTGCTTTTAAGAAAGCTAAATTAACAGTGAAAGAAAACTTAAAGGTGACCAGCAAAGGAAGTGAAATCATAACTCAGTTCTACACACTGCTTCTTCCTGATCTGTACAAAAGTCTGGGAAAGATGGTGATTAATCATCTCACTTGTTCTTCACATTAAAAATGCATATTTTGTCCATTATGGAAAAGCTGGGGGATGTGTGATGCTCTGACATCACAAAAGAGAAAGGAGAGAAATAGATAACATTGAAGAAAAGCTCCTGCTTAGATTGCTAAACAGGATTGGGGTCTTGCTGGTAGTTATTAACACTTTTATTCAGTTGGGGAGTGAACAACCTGGTTAAAGACACTGTGGCTAGTCTGCTTTAAGAAATCTGTGCTCATAAATACAGGATCTTTGAGATGGTGTGATTCTTTTATCAAAATTCAATGAAGACAAAATGTTAGAAGATAAAATAGCAGGAGGGGAAAACAAACTGGCCATCTAATTATGTGGGATTAAGAACATTTTCTATCTCATAAAAGGCTTCTACTGATTGCAAAGACTGCTCCAGAGTCAGCGTAGGATTAAGACCTATGTTTTCTCAAATGCAGGACTTCATTACCTAGTTTAAAAAAAAAAAAAAAAAAACAAACAAACTAGATTTTGGAAATATTATCGCATTATTTTTTTTTGTATGAAATTTAATGCTTTTTTTTTTTAAATCACCATAAGAAGAGCTCAGAGCTCAGCCCACATTCAGACTATGAAGTTAATGTTTTGTCTTCAGAATACATTTTTTTTAAATCTGGTAATAACTTACATTCTTTTCTCATACATTGCTTCTAGTTTGAGATTTGGAATATGGAAATAGATAAAATCAAGGAAATGCTATTTTTCAGGCATGCTTGGCTTTGAATTTAGTGCTCAAAGTGAGGAATATATGTAATTTGCTGAAACAGAAGAGCAGGTCTGAGACTCATTATGTAGCTGTAGGCTTCCTTTGCACCTAGGACATAACTAATATATTTTTAAAAATCTATCCATATATGTAGAAAAATCCAGACTACTTGTGAAAAAAACCTTTAGGTGGATTTCAAAGAATTTTGTACACTTGTTTTTTATCTTGACGCATGTTCTTAATGAAACTACGACTAGTTTGTTCTTCCAGGATTTGAGGAAAGCAGTTCAATGTCATACAAGATCCTCATCCTGCAAATATTTAAGCTGCTGAGGGATGTTAGTCATTTGAATAGTCCCATTAAGCTATTCATAGCATGTTTACAATGAGTTTCAAACATGGTTATACCACAGATTTAGGACTTGTCTGTGCATTGGTGATTCATGACATGAGTCCTTAATGCATTTCCACAACAGAACTCTCTCATTACCACATTAGAAACAAGAGCTGTGTAAAGGGCTGGTATCCCTTAAGTGGTGGGTAAACATAGTTCTCCTATTGACAGCTCTTCCATTGTATCTCACATTATGCACCTTGCTAATCTCTGAAGGCCTGAGAGGTTCAGTAAAGGCCCCACACCCCGTAGAAAAACCCACTGAAACGGGACCATGAAGTTCCTTCTGTTTTCCCCATAACGAAAATTAGAGGGAGTATGTGAATAATTATAAGTCAATTTAAAATCCCATTTGAGGTTACAGTGAATGGAACCAAACCTCTGTGAATCTGTAGCATGTTGACACCCTGCTGAGAAGCAGAAGGGCACCTTTGAAGCTGGCCCCTGTTTACTAAACCTTTATTTATCCCAAAGCAAACCAGTAGTAACTCTGTAAAAAAAAGTGACCTACACTTTGGTGTGAAAGAGTAAATAATCTGGCCAATTAGACCAAGCTGCTTCCTGCCAGTTTTAACACCATACTTCAGGGGTGGAAGCTGTCTCTGCCCACAACATTGGCTTGACTCTCTCAGCTTGGAGCCTGGGGAGAAAGTTACTGGTCAAGTGGGGTGCAGTGGGGCAGAGACAAATGCATTGGTAGAGTAATGAGGTAGTAGCTACCTAACTGCTTTGCAGGGGTGTAAGCACAGGGCTTCTGAATTAAAACCATTCTGTAATTGGTAGCCAAGTCTGGTGGTAAGGCAGAGTATTAAATATCCATGTGTATGCTTGGCTCCCCAACATGCCACTGAACTGGGTTGTGCTAGTGGCTTTTTCATGTAAGCTTTACAAAGGTGTAGATCACTGTAAAAACTAAAAAAAGAAGCAAGTATAAAGCTTTTCCTTTTTAAGTCTTGTAAAACTCTTTTCTGAAGTCTCTGCTCAGGTATAACTCCTAGTCTGAGAGGAGCTGTGAGCACTGAAAAGGCACTACTCTTCTGTAGCTGTCTAGCCAAAGGGGCTATTGAAAATACAAGGGACTTCCAGCATCTAAGCAAGGAGTAATGACCTTCAGGTGCATGTGAGAGATAAAACTTGCATAGCTAAGGGACTAAGGGTCTGATCTGGACTTTAATAAAGTCAGTGGAAATCTTTCCCTCTATTTTAATAATCTCTGGATCAGGATCAAGGAATGCAGGGAGCAGGCAGCTGGAAAAGACTGTTTTGGAGGGGAGTCTATAGTTTAATCACAAAACTCTAGGGGAGGATTATTGAAGATCACTTACTGTCAATTTTACTTTTTTGTCTTGGGGACCTTGAGCATGAGACCTCACCATAATTTTATGTACTTTGCATGCATTACTGATTTACATCACACCCTACAAAAGGACCAGTGTTGGATATTAACAGCAATATTATTTTGTTCTGATTGAATGATGTGTTACTTCTACCTCTAGAAACGTTTCTAATGAAGACTTTGAATCCTGAGGAGATTTAAACCCAGGAACTTTAGAGATCAACCATGGATCATAGGGCTGAGGAGAAAAGAAGGCAGCGCCATAGCTTGGCTTTATTGGAACAAGTAAAGAGAATGAAAGAATCAGCAGAGATAATTGATGTTGTCCTGGTTGCAGAAGGTGAGAAATTCCCCTGCCATAAGGTGGTGCTAGCTGCCTTCAGTCCCTATTTCAAAGCCATGTTTACCTGTGGCTTGGTTGAATGCACGCAAAGAGAAGTGGTCCTGTATGACATCTCTGCCGAGAGTGTGTCCGTGCTACTCAGCTACATGTACAGCACAGATCTGCACCTCACCAATCAGAACGTGCAGACTGTGGCGCTTGCCGCCTACTTCATGCAGATGGAAGATGTTTTCAGTATGTGTCAGAGGTACATGATGGACCATATGGATGCTTCCAACTGTGTGGGCATCTACTACTTTGCAAACCACCTTGGGGCAGAAGATTTATCTGATCAAGCGAGGAAATACTTATATCAGCATTTTGCTGAGGTCAGCTTACAGGAAGAAATACTGGAGATCGAATTCCAGCAGCTGTTGACTCTCATAAAATCAGATGATCTGAATATTTCCAGGGAGGAGAGTATTCTGGACCTTGTCATTAGATGGGTCAAACACAGTAGAAAGTCACGTGCAGAGCACCTTATTGAGCTCCTGAAGCAAGTGAGACTGGCACTTGTCAGCCCATCTTTTCTTGTAGAAGCCCGGAAAAGGAACACCATGATCCTGTGCAATTCAGAATGCAACGATATGTTTGAGGAAGCACTGAGAACCATCAAATTATCCAGCCACCCTTCTCTCAGCCTGCGATACGGCATGGAGACTACTGATCTCTTGCTCTGCATTGGCAACAATTCTCTCGGCATTAGGTCAAGACATGGTAGCTATGCGGATGCCAGTTTTTGTTACGCTCCCGCCACACAGAAGACTTACTTCATTTCCTCTCCAAAGTATGGAGAGGGTTTAGGATGTGTTTGCACTGGTGTTGTCACTGAGAAAAATGATATTATTGTGGCAGGCGAGGCAAGTGCTGTCAAAATGTCTAGACAAAAGACAAGGAACATTGAAATATATAGGTGTGTACCTTCTTCCAGAGAATCCCTAATTATTTGGTTTTTTAAAAGTTAAATAATGTTTCTGGGGACCAGAAAAGACCATTAAACAAAGCATTCTTTACTTCAAAGTTTTTTCAGAGATTTCAATTAATCAGTTTGTCATGATTTATCTTCATAACACTGAATTATTTACATAAAACCAAATCTTGATGCCTTTTCTCCTGAAAGGAGGAGGATTTACTCCAGTGCATCTCTTTGTAAATGATCTCGATAAAATCCACATACATTGAAGTAGGATCTAATATTTGCCTTACCCAAACTTCAGTGTTTTCCTAGGATGCTCTTTTCTATGTCATTAGCAGGGACAAATGAGTCAAGTGAATGACCCAAGGAGGCTGGTAAGACAGGGAAAACACATTTCTTTGTTTATGCTGATACTAGTACTTCAGAGATTAAAGGGTAATGATTGATAGCTTTAAACCCTCATTCTGGTTTTACTCATGTCTTTTTCAGATGCATCCACTTTAAAGAAAACCAGACATTTTTTGGATTAAAGATAATATTTAAAAATGGTGATGGCATTTTCAAATACAGATGCTTAAATTTAAGGACGTAAATCCATACTGAGCCAGCTGAAGCAGCTTTATTTTTGGCAGTGTTTAGCTCTCACTCTTCCCACTAACTTCAGTGGGAACTGTGATTGAGCAGCACATGGAGAAATAAGGGACTCCTTACCTTGATTAGGGTCAGGTATCTTTGAAAGGATGCCTAGGACTCATATTAAAAGTGCCTGCATATATTTGGCTCAGTTTTATGACTTCTCTGTGAAGTGGAAAGTCCTTCATGTTGTTGTACCACTGTCTGATGAAAAATTGATGAAAGGGGTTTAAAAACAAGCTGATAGGACCGCAGTGAACCAGAGCATTTGCATCTTTGGGTTTTTCTACAGATACCACCAGCGAGGAAACCAGTTTTGGCACAGCCTGTGCACCACTGAGTTCCGTGAACTCTATGCTTTGGGCACAGTCTCCAATGATCTCTATGTAATAGGAGGGCAAATGAAGGTGAAAAATCAGTATCTGGTCACAAACTGTGTGGAGAAGTATTCCATGGAGCAAGGCACGTGGAGAAGCACAGCACCCCTGCCGATACCGTTGGCCTGCCACGTGGTGGTGGCAGTGAAGAATAAGCTCTATGTGCTGGGTGGCTGGACACCACAGGTTAAGAAGTGTGCCAGCTTTGCTGTTGATTTACTAACAAGCAGAGCTATGCTTGGTTTATATGTTGTGTAATTTTGTCGTGCTTCTTGCATAGGCAATGTACATCAATGATAACAGAATAAATTACTCACACTGCTCTGATTAGACGTCCTTTGTAGGAAAAGGGTGAAAAGGAATGATATCCATCTTATGGCGTCCTCACAGTAAATAACTTCAGCCTTTCCTTATGGTTAACTGAAGTTCATTTATTTGATTTTCATTATATTTTAAATGAAAAATGAAAGCGTTCTCTGGGAACCAGACTCCTTTAATCAATCTGTTTCAGTTGCTTTGCTTGGCCATGTGAAGTTCTAATGGGAAATTTCAGCAGAGCCACAGACACCATATTCAGTAGTACAGGGAAATATAGAGCTCTTCTACAGGGAAGAAGGAGTTGCTCCCAGTGTGAAAGATTATTTTTAAGAGCATAGCCCATTCTTATTTGCTGCTCAATGCAGTTTAAATTTGAACATTCAAGTTGAAGCCCTATATTTACTTGACAATGAAGTAGAACATCTGTAATCCTCATTGCCAACAGCAGACTGTCATCACATCTTATAGTTTTGTGTCCTCTTGAAATAAATTACTATTAAAAGTATTTAAGAGTGAGATGCATTCAGCAAACCAGATTTCTACCTTTTTGAATATTTTGAATGCAGGAGTGCCCAGAGGAGACAACAGAAAGATCAGAGAATATTTCTAGTATAGAAATTGAGCAAGGATACCTCAGTATTTAGAGAATTAAAATATGAAAACATTTAATGTAGTAACAGTCTGTAAAAAGTAATGACCTGAAAGATATGTTACATAACAAAGATGTTGAAGTTACTGGCAACCAGCGTTACCTTTCTCAACAGTTCTCTAGAGCAGATTTTAAGGGGAAAAGTTACTTAGAAGAACAAGTCAGGAATATTGAGACAAGAATGTTTAAAAAAATAAATACAGGCACTTTGGAAACACCTGAAGTGGATACCTGCTGACCAGTGCTATCAGTAACAACACACACGAGTCTGAGTTTATGTATAAATAGGCTTGAGTGAGCAGATTAACAGTAATTGATTAAAAATCATAGATTTGTAAGATTAGGGTGTACCTGAACTGATGAGAAGGTATTAGTTAATGCTCTCAGAGTGCTTTAAGACCAGCACTGAGGAGTGCTGAATTCTTCTGGTACCCATATATCTCCCACCCTGGTGGGATTCAGTCACCTGGTGGTGGCTGTATATGTGGGGCTACTGCAGCTGCACTTGAAAGCAAATTATTTTGTCAAGCCAGGACTTGTGCCTGTGCTTGAGCAGCACTGAATGTTCTGTCAACCCTGAACAAACACTAACGACCCAGCATTGACAGAGTGCTGTAAATGCATGTGGCCATTACAGGACAGAGATAAATACATGTTCCCTTCCCACCAAGCCTCTGCAATTGAAAGATGACAAGACAAAGTCATGCCAGGACATAAAATGACAGCTTAAGAGGGCAAGGGCTCGACTCCCAGCAGCGTTGCTTAGGCTCAGCATTGGTCTAGCCTCACTGATGCCAATGGATTTAAAACCCCAAATTACTCCAGCCTTGGTAACTGGGGGCTCTTAAAGTGGAAAGAAATGTTTGGCAAGCCTGAGAGGAAGGTTTCAGACCCTTGAGACAAAGAAGTGCTGCTGGATGCCCTCTTTTCTGTACATAAAGAGCACAGGGTGAGCTCAGAGGTCAACATTACCACAGAAATGAGGTAGAATGCAAATTTATAGCATGTCAAATGGTTCCTGCCCCTAAGTATATGCTTACTCTGTCTTGAAAGTAAAAAGCTTACCCCTCTTTCAGTAAATAGGTGTTTGAAACCATGGAGCAAGAGAGTGCCCCTGGGTACTTACAGGGTGTAATCAAGGGGCTATGTATTTACTTCCTAGTTTGCCCCCTATCTTGTTTATCATATGAGTGCTGGAAAAGTCTTCTGGGAAAGAAAAATAAGCAAAGCAAGAACACATATGACACCATAACAAGTAAGGAAAGTAGTCCTCTCTTCCTCACTCTGTGAAACTTTTCAACCCCAAATATTTCATGATCTTCACCCCAACAGCCTACTGCTTACATTCAAGGGTGTTGTAACCAGAACACATAATTCGAGTTCCCTGCATTGCATGAGACAGAGAAAGGAGAAGAGGATTAGAGAGAACAAGAGGAGTAGGAGTGAGTACAAAAGGAGTATTATGGCAGCCAAGATATAGTGGGGAATTAGGAGCTTATTTTGAAAACTACTGAAGGAGAAGTTACAGCAGTTGAATGACATTACTCTGGTTAGGCTGACTAAATAAACATACAAATGGCTTGTGTATGAGTTTTGAATGCATACAGGCCTGAGAAAGGCTGGCAAAGTACCTCACTGAGACCCGTAATGTGCTTTGAGCAACAGTGGGAGTAGATCTCAACCTTTAGGAGGAAGAAAAAGTGCCAAATAGATTGGTTTTCCCTCTATTTTATTAGGACTTTTCAGCAGCCTTGTGAAAGAGGTACGTTCTGACAGAGCTGGACCCATGAAAGTGTTGTCATTACCCAGATCCTCAGCATTATTGCTGCAGAATCTAGATGCCCTCTTATTCGCTTGCCTTCCACAGCGTACTCCCAGCCACAAGCCATGGGTGCTGTTAAGCCCCAGTGAGTGTGAATCACTTTGCAGCAATAATTGATGTGTTTATGTTATTTATCTGTTCAGCTGTCTGCTGTGATTAATTGCATGCAGGCATGTGCAGAGGGCTCCAAATGTGTTATTATATGGCTGTCATATTTCATACAGATGGATCTGCCTGACGATGAGCCGGATCGATTAAGTAACAGAACATTTCGGTACGACCCGGGCCAAGACAAATGGACAGAAGGTGCCCCAATGAAGTACTCCAAATACCGCTTCAGCACAGCCGTGGTCAACAGTGAGATTTATGTCTTGGGTAAGAGGAAACAGATTTTTAACAGTTAGTACTATAACTTCTTCTTTCCAGCAATTTGCTTCTGTGAAGTGAAATATCTCACCCTTTGCTATGTACTGCAGGACAAAGTATGGTGGACTAAATGGATGGTATTTGTCTGGAGTTATTTTTTCCCCCGATGATTTCTGTCTTCTTTAATTTATGTAGATTAAATTAAGTGGATGTTCAGCGTTCTGGATTAACAGAACAAAGACACTTCCAATTTTAGACTATTTTTCTTTGGAGTATCAGTAGGTTCTGTAAATAATAATGAACTTTAAAAGCTGGGTAGTGAAGCATTGTTAGCACCATTTTGGAGGTGAGCAGTTGAAAGCTGAGAAACCTGCCCAGCATTATGAAGGAATGACATAGTGAAAAAGATAATTTGCATCTCCCAGTCAAAACTAACATTATTTGTGGATTCTAATAAAATTCAATGAATCATTCTCCTACTACTTCAATGCAGTGCACTTTTTCAAAAACATAATTTTTCATTTTGCCTTCTTTTCATCAAATATTTTCAATTTGTTTCAAAACAATATTTGACCAAAATTTCAAGACTCATCTTAAAGTCATGTCTCCAACCCAAAAATCTTTTGTTCCCAAGTGACTCCCATCCATATCCCCTGTTCTACTGTTCATTCATAATATGACTTCTTTCCCAAAGACCATTCTTTATGGCCACATCTCAATCCCTGTCCAAGAGAACAGGGAGAACATCACCTGTTTCTGAACACTAGCAAACACCTTGGAAGGTGGCAAGCAAAAGACTTTTCTGAAGAGAAAATGATGATGTAAGTCAAGGAAAGGCAGATGGAGGAGAAAGGCATTGCAGGCACTAAGAATGATGCAGGGGAAAAGTTGAAAGGTGCATCCTGGAAGGGGAATGGGAGTTGGAAAAGTGCCTAGGTGATGGAGAGAAGGATTATAGATAGATGTATGATGGAAAGTTCTTGAAGTGAGGAAGGAGTTCGTAGAGTCAGTTAATCTGCAGGTGAACTGTGACTGAACCTTTCCATGCTTCTGTGGTCCTGTGGGCAGCGTCAGACATGAAGAAGGCAGCAATCACATGAGTATCTCAGGACCTTTCAATTCCTTCTAGAGCAACTTACTCCTGCATACTAGTTTATCAAAGTGAACACAATAAGTATGGTCTTATCAACTTAAAATATCTCCTGTATATGGAGTGTTCTGGTTTTGTCTGGGTTGTTATACGCCATGGATAAAACGGAGTTTATTCCTGGTGTGTAATACAGAAAGTGTTTTGCAGGGGGTGTATCTAAGAAAGGTGCCTTTGAAGTAGAAGAGGAAAATGGCTTTAACACTGCTTTTGTCTTTAAAAGAAACTTCTTTCTCTTAGTTGGCTTGAGACAGGCCCACAGGCACAACCAGGAGAAAGGGTGAGGGAAGTCTATATGGAAAAGAGAGTTTTGCAAACAGAAAATAATTCCATTATTGTCAAAGGTTAGTGATAGAGAGTATCAGCATGCTGTTAAATAACCAGAGTGTCATCTGCCCAGGTTCAAAGGTGCTTTAAAAATGTGGAAACTGCATCTTTTGTAAAAGGTTAAATATACATAATCATTTACACTGACACTGGTGCTGTAATGGGGCAGCAGAAATAGCCATAATAGCTGGGAAGAGAAGCAGATGCAGAATATGTTCCTCAAGAGCCTAAACCAACCAAAGAGCCTGGCTGGATGAGGCTCTGGGCAGCCTGATCTAGTGGGAGGTGTCCCTGCTCATGGCAGAGGGGTTGGAACTGGGTGATCCTTGTGGTCCCATCCAACCCTGACAGATTCTGATCTGTTTTAGCAGAGGACTTTAGAGCCCTAATGGCTTAATGGTTGGACTTGATGATCTTGGAGGTCCCTTCCAACCTAAATGATTCTATGATTCTATGGGTTTCTGGAAGAAGTGCTCTGAGATCAAGACCATGAATGCTGTGATGACACAAGAGAGTCAGGGAGGAAAAAAAAGGAGCCACCTTGGGATGCATGTGATAAAACAAATTGACAGTCTTCCTCACAGCAAGCCTGACACTGAGACAAGGAAAATGAGTGGCTAATAAGGAAAACTGCATTCATTTTCTTCCCTCAAAATCTCACAAAGAAAGAAGCATACCTGAGTGATTACAAAAATTACATGTACAGCTTGAACAAAAAGCACAGTATTAAATCTGAAAAGCACCTGTTTAAATGGCACTGAGGAAGGTTCATGGTCTCACAGACCTTCACAAGCATTTTGCTAGTGCAAAAAAAAAAAAGCAACTTTTTATTATATATAGATGTCAGTGTTGCCGTATTCAGGAAGCTGAATGTTGGCTTGAATTCCTTCTTACATGATGGCCAACGCCAGTAATTTTTTTTGTCAGAAGAATCTTTGCTAGCAATTGAATTTTTGTGTGGGCAAGGACAGGCTCCTGTTCTGTCTCCATCCCTTTGTTGGGTCACACACCTTCCCATGAGCAGTCCTTGTCTGAGCAGTCCTAAGGGAACCAATGCACTTAATCCTGAGATTCAGTTTGCTGCACTGGACCCTACACTCTTGCTACTAAACATAACTAGATGTATGTCAAGGCAGTGTTTGCTCTCAGTTTTGATAGTGTAAAACTGGCGTAATTTGACTGCAATGGACAAGCTTGCTTGTGATTTATAGCAAAGGTGACTAAGCTCACACACTGCTCCAGGGAGCAGGTTTTTGAGAAAGATTGTGCTATTTTTGTTATTGTTTCTGAGCCTGCCTCTGTTCTGATGCTCTGTCCATCCAAGGTGTGACAGCAGCAAGTGTAGATACGAATGAGTTACTATCAGGTGGGAAGAATATTGATTGCAGGGAAGACATTTTGACCTGGGTCTAGGCTGTTTTCACAAACTTCTGATTGCCTATTTTCACAAACCTTCTCAGGACTTTAACGTTCACAAATCTGTAAAATTTTGTTGAAACTGGCCACAAAAGCTATGAGAGGCAGGCAAAATAATGGGAATGCAGGTAGAGAACATACATGTAGTGAGGGTAATCGCATAAGTCTTGTCTCCTTAGAAAATCAAATCATATTAGAACTAATTTTTTAATTGAAAGACAAACCTGACACTGAGTCAAAAAGGTTTCATTAAAAAATTCTGCCTTAGCATCTGCTGATTTCATAGAATCATAGAATCCTT
>NW_008598510.1:0-5610 GCF_000691845.1 Merops nubicus
GGCCGCACCGACGCGCCCGCCACCGAGTCCGCGCAGCGTGTGCGTGTCGGTTGCAACGAAATACTCCATGATAAGGTCGTGTTGGACAATACTAGTTAGGTCGCTTAGAGGAAACGATTTATTTTTTCTTTTTAATCGCGGGTTGCCTTTTTTTTTTAAATGATTTTTTGTGTGTGTATAATTGAAAGCTTGCGGTGATCTTGGCTCGGTTGGTTCTGATGCTGTGCCTGTTCCCGCGTGTGCGTGTCGGTTGCAACGAAATACTCCATGATAAGGTCGTGTTGGACAATACTAGTTAGGTCGCTTAGAGGAAACGATTTATTTTTTCTTTTTAATCGCGGGTTGCCTTTTTTTTTTAAATGATTTTTTGTGTGTGTATAATTGAAAGCTTGCGGTGATCTTGGCTCGGTTGGTTCTGATGCTGTGCCTGTTCCCGGGCGAGGCAGGATGAGCAGGAGCCCCAGCCCGCCCTCCTCTCCTCAGCCTGGTTCCAGCCTCGCGTTTCCATGTGTGTCAGCTCCGGTTAAGGAACGCCAGGCAGGGAGCGATTAGTGCCTGTCAGGAGCCCTCGCTGATGGGGATTGAGCGCCCAGAGTGCCATCGGTCTTGGAGACGACTTTAGTGTATCAGATGTAATCTCTTCCTCCCAGAGGAAGAGAGTGGGGAGCATTTATATACACATTGATGCTAGGCTGGCTCTTCCTGAAATACAAATCTGCTATTAGCTGCCTCCCTCCCCCTTTTTTTTTAATAAAACCCCCTAAGTATGACGGTTCATCCACCACAGAGGGGCTAACACTTAACAGAAGGGGCAAATGACCCAGTTCGTCCCAAATTAGTTATTGGAAGTGGTCGATATATTGAGCTGTCTGTCTGTCTTTCAGTCTTTTTGTAACGGTTTGTAAGGGCTCCAAGCCAGAAAGTAAAATGCACTCGAGCCAGTTCCATCAGCAGGGAGGAGCTGATGTTGACATTGTATTTTCTTTTAACGCTTTGAGGGTGAAGAGGAGAAAGCATGAGCTACTGGGATTGCTCGTGGCTCTCATTTCTGTGCCTCCCCCTGCCTGAGGGAGCACTGAAAACCTGCAATAAGAGGAATTTAATCCAACATTGCCTTTCTGCGATGCACTGCCCATCGAGCGGCCCTTGTCCGTGGCAGTGAGGGTGGGAGGAAGGACTGTTCATAACGTGGTACACATAACGTTCTCGCTTCCTGCAGAAGGTGCTTCTTGGTGTGTATCACATCATTGTCTACACACCAATGAGATACTAATTTAAAAAGTTGTTATCAAATGCTTCCAGAAGACCAAAATCAAACTGGCGTAGACCTTCAATCAGAAATACACTAATTTGGTGTACTGAAGTTGTAATACAGTTTTATGGTGCAGTTTCATTTGCTGTAAACATACTCCAAGAAGGCTCTGAAGAAGTGGGACATGGTTTGCAATTGGACATCTGTATCTGCACTGCTGTAACTTCCCTCCAGCTAGAGGTGGGGTGAATTTATCCCTTACAGCCCCTTTCCTTCTGTGCCACTGACGTTACACGAGGTGGCTGGTGTTTTCTGACTATAGCAGCCTAAGTGAAGATCCACTGGAATTGGGAGGTGGAAGGGGAAAGGGTCACCATCCCAGTGTAGTGTCTTGCCCCAAGCCATTCTGATGAGCTCTTAATCAAGTACCTGACAGTGCTTACTGCCTGAGACAATGCAGTCATTCACTGCTTAAAGCTCCTACCTTAAGGCATCCACGTTGCAACTCTTGGCCTGCTCCCAAAACTAAACCCTACAGATCAGAAATTTGTAGGTTTGTTGTACTATAGGAGACTGGTTGCACTCTGGCCACGCTAACTCTGAGCTAAATGGTTTTCAAGGTAGCTTTGTGCATCACTTTGTGCATCTTTACACCCTGAACGTGTGCAGCACCTTGTGGAGGTGCTTAAGCTGACCATGACAAGCTGGTCGGCTGGCTTCAGCGGTGTCCGCTCACTGAGATCCACTCACGGACAGAACGGGTCACAAGGCAGGTTTTAACCTATGTTAGGCTCATGACATTTTAAGGTGTCCTGCTGCCTTTGCAAAGCACTGATTTGTTGAAAACAGTAGGCTACTGTGTGCTTAAGCACGTGTTTGGGGTTCATTGATAACATCGGGAGCTGAGTGACTGCTGTAAATTGTGCCCCTTTTTGAAGTGCCTTCCTGAGTCAGACTTGTTAGGAGAATGCTTGATGCTTGTCTTGATTTGATGTATTGTTTGTGAGCATCAGTTTTTCAGTTCTGGTGCCACTGAGTGCTGTGGGTCTTAGAGCTGCCACTTTTACCCAAGCTACCCAGTTCTCAGGTGCCAAAACCTCTTACGGAGAGTGCAGCCTTAGGAACAGCTTCTGAAAGAGAGCTGCTGCTTTATGTGAAAGAAGAGCACCGGCAGGATTATTGCGAGATCATTTCTCTAGGTGATCCTGCTCTGGCAGGGGGGTTGGACTAGATGATCTTTCAAGGTCCCTTCCAACCCCTATGATTCTATGATTCTTGGCTGTAGCTAAAGCTGTCTGCTCCCTGGCTCTGGGAAGTGTCTTGTGTGGCAGTGCGGGTCCTACCCACACATCACAGCTTTGAACTTCACTCCAGAGAGCTGCTGTCCATGTGACCAGACTGCTAGGTACCCTGTCACTAGCGCAGCGGGCACTGTGCAGGTGTTGTAATTACAGTCTTCTCTGGTAGTCATCATACCTTTAAACTTGGCCACCGTATCCCTTCCTCCTTCCACCCACCACCTTGCAGCCAAATTCTGAGTTCCTCGTTCAGCTGTGCAGTAGGTGAAGCCTCACTGGAGGCAGGGATGCTGGCGGGAGAACCTCAGGAAGTGGCTGCTGCACAGGCAGCACGTGCTTTTTGGACATAGGGCAAAGTGCTTTTTTTTGTGAGTGGTTAGGCAGTTCCTCACAGCCTGTTGGTTGAGAGGGAGGAGCAGTTCATCAGCAAAAGGGTTTGCTTGGTGTTCTGCTGATTGTTTCTGTGGCAATGCTAACTTGCTGGGTGTTGTGGGCAAGCCACATACCTTCTACCTCCCTTTGTTGTGGTCTGAATGGGCTTTTTTATTTTAAACACAGCGATTTAAAACATACTATGGATGCAAATTAGAATAACCATTTTGGATATCATTAGTTTCATTATTATGATTTAGAAGTTGAAGATCAGTCAGAATTGGGGTTGCTCACCAGTGTCCTTGGTGCCTGCGTGCTCGTCGCTCACCCCACGCGAGGGGTGAGCAGAGAGGCAGCCTGGTGCTCTGACCAGTGCTGAGCTTGACTCCCATCTGTGACTTCCAACCTGATGGGCTGGAAGCAGCAGTTTAAGCTTTATGAATATTCGGAGTTGGGGGCTGATCCTTATCGCACTAGGTGTTCTGAAGATGTTTGTTCTGCTGTGTTTGAGTGGAGGTGCCCGGTGCTGGCATGTTACATACACGTTCCCTGACACTCTAGTAATTTCTACTGAGTATACTGGAGCTTGCATTGCTCAAAACTAAAGCCTTCTAGGCTGATGCAATCAACGTGTCACTCTGCAGTAGTTGTTTTTTAGGGCTGCTTAGAATTTTACGAGGCTTTAGTTTTCTAACGATGTATAAAATTGTACTGGGTGGAAATAGATGAATCATCTTGTTTTTTAGAATAGCTCGCGGGTTGTTAACTGAAGAACTGATTTAGTAAAACCAGGAGTCATGAAGTGTGTTGTCATCTTAAAAAAGAAGTAATTCTATGACAAATAAATTCTTAAAAACACTTAAGATTTTTTTTTAAAAAAAGGCCCCCCAAATACTTTTCTCATGTCCCTCTCAATGTAATGGTATTCAGGGTTATATTGCCCTTCCAGTTACTTCCTGAACCAAAATTAATTGGGAAAAGATGCTCTATGCTTCTTCTGGTATTTTATCCAAGCGTCAGATATCGGCAGAAACACTTAAAGAACCACAGACGCCACATGGAAAATGTGAAAACCATTCAGTTCAGAAACTGTTCTGCCTGTATTCCACACTGTGCTTCCAGTCCTATTCTGTGTTAAACAGATGAGGCACAGCAGGATTTTTTTGAGGTCTGGACTTTTCTGCAAAGGACACTTTCAAAAAAGTGTCAGCAGATCTTTAATGAGTGGTTGCTTATTCCCAAAGGCACTGGATGTGCACTCAGGTAATTAATTTGGTCCTCAGCTTGGGCTGTATGGACTGGCTTGATTATATTTGGTAATATTGTTTGAGTTGATTGGGTCATTGTCTGGCTAGGTTTATTATTTTATTAGGTGTAAGTTCAGTCTCCTGTTGTCTGCATGTAGTCCTTGGGCTGGGACTAGAAAACTTTAGTTAGCTCCCCTAGTTATTAATTCACCATAACATTTGCCAGCTGGCTCTTCACCCGTGGAGACATTTCAGAATGTGAAATCGTCGATAACTAGCACACCTCTGTGGTTTGGGGGGCAAAGTCATCCTTTTAATTTGCTCCTTGACACACAGTGCTCTGCTTAGCAAGTGGGTATCACCTGTGCAATGACAAAGTGTTAATACTTTCTGAGTTTGGGAGAGAAATGAACTAAGAAATTCAATACTCATATTTGCTTCTTGTTTTTTGAGCCATTAGGGTGCAGCTGGCTGATGTTTTGATTTTTTTCTGGGAAAGAAAGGAGTTAATTTACTCAAAATAGGTAAAGCTGAAATTTTCATGGAAGTTACATACAAGATCCAAGGCTTTAAGAAGATATATCAAATAGAGTGAGAATTATGATAAGAGCACTGGCACTAGAAACTTTTCTTTTTTTGTAAGATGAAACTACTCATCAGCTGCTTTGTTTCTTGGATGGTGCTTAAGTTGGAGAGGGGCAGTAACTTGATTATTTTAAAAGCAGATTAAATTCACTCATGAGTTAGTAACCGTTTGCATTTTAAGGTACTGGAATGTCAAGGTTGTATTGTTTTTAGAAGTTTTAATTATGTACCTACTTTCCTTTACTGTGATTTTTGGACTTCAGGGCTTCTAGTGGGTGGTGTTGTGTTGAGAGGATTCTCTGTCAGTCATGCAGATGAAATACGTTGTAATGCCTTGTAAACGAGGAGTATGCAAATGTCCTGGATGTTCCCAGAACAGCTGTCCCGAAGGCATGCTGGAGATGCACCTTCACTGCCAGCTGATGTTGAGCAACATGGATGCCCAAGGGTTACACTTAATAGATCATTCAGATGATCTGTACTGTATTATACAACTGATGTACTCGAAAAACTTTTCCCAAGGATGTGTGAAAATTGCCGGTGGGGTGTCAGCTTTATAGGCAAAACAGGCAGCAAGCGGCGTGGGTAGGGAAGGCCAAAAAGCCCGGGCGGTGAGGAGCTGCCCTGCGCAGCGCCGAGGTGCGGCTGCGCGACGCTCCTGCGCCCGGCTGGGAAGCCGGCGCTGCTTCCCTTGCCAAACCAGCGGTGGCATGGACACCTGCGGCTGGGGGTCAGCCTCCTGCTGCTCCCTGCAAGGGCACCGACCTGCCTTGGGTACTCCCTTAGGAAGGGAGCACTGTCATTTTGATTTGAGCAGTCTTTATTCTAGCCAAACAAATATCCCTTGGTGTCAAGG
>NW_008598510.1:5637-13315 GCF_000691845.1 Merops nubicus
TGTGTTTGACTTTTCTCCGGGAAAAATATTGTCATGCTGCATAAAAGGCAGACATAATAAACTAATTTTTGGTGCAGGCCTTGAATTGGGAGCAGCAGAAAGATCAATGTTTCTCTGAGGGGGCATCAATAGACTCCTTTAAATTTTCATAGCTCAGAATGATGTTTGTGGTGTGGTTTGGAGAATCCTAAATGTACCATAGCTCTTCGATACTTAGAAATGCATTGGCTGCATTTTAATTTTTTAGGAGGCTATTTGTATAACGCCTCAAGCAGGACATATAATTTTTTAAAAATAACTGCTTTAATTCCCCGGCAACTGTCAGACAAGGTGACTCACTGCAGTGTAAGAATTCACCCCAGCACGTCACAGATTTGACACAAACTCTTAATCCATGTAAAATTATGCATGTATATTCCCCTACCTTCCTGGTGGGTGAGCTTCATTTTTCCCAAACTCCTGATGATCCCATTCCACCTTCTCTCCTCCTCTGCCCGTTTTTTTCCCCTTTCTTCTTGAGAACCTCCTTGCAGTTAGTAGCCCCAGCCATGGGAGCTGGATGCAGGAGATTTCCTGGCTTGGTAAATGCTTTTCTGGATGGTTAACAAGGGCCCCTGATTCTCTCCATGATTGTGGTGGTGTGGAGGGTATTTCCAAAACATGGTTGATCTCTGCAGGATTATTTCTGGTCGTTGCTTATATTACTAGGGTAAAAATGCGCTCGAAAACCTGGAAGTGGTTCATTTAACTCCACTTGGTGGAATGCATCAGGGAACTCCTCATTTTGGGCCTGTGTAAATCAGGGGTTTTTTTTCCCAATAATCCTATCTAGGGCTTGTAATTGCTAGTCAGTATTACTTACCATTAGTATTAAGCATAACTTTAAAACATGTATAAAACATATTGAGGACATCATGATCTTCTGCAATAAGAAAAAACAAATATAGGAATAGGAATACTCAAAGAAATTCAGCTTGAGGGAGATGGTGGGAGGACAATGGCCAAGGCTTTGGTTGGAGCCTCTGGCTGCAGAAGAGGAGGCTCTGCCCTAAAGCCTTGTGGAGTCCTACCAGGGCAGCATGTGAATGGCCCCTGGGGGATGGACGGAGGCATGCTGTGGTGTTGCTGGTAGCCCCTTTTCTGAGAACAGGCTGCTGGTTCTTGGCTCTTTTTGAGGCACAACCTGCAGTGCTTAGGGCAGCGTTAAGTGCCAGGGTGTGCATAATTGTCACATTATTTTACAGCAGAAGTTAACATTGAAAAGTATATGATGTCTGGTCTCAATGACCACTATCATGTGAAATGTTTGGATGACTAGAGAAACAAAGAATCCTTACCGTTTTTATAACTTGGAAGGGAAGGTGTTCCCCATGACTTTTGAAGAGGATGTTTGGTTTTCAAAAACAGGACCATTAACAGGCCATCTTCTGGGATGTTTGAGGTGGTGTTTGCTTTTACGTGTATGGCTGGGTCTGCAGAATGGTGGCAGTTGAGGGGTAGGAGGGATTCTTCAAGTGTTGTTTGCTTATATGGTAGCAAAAATGGGTGTTAGGACCTGTTTTGTCCTATTTCTCTCTGGATACAGTAGCCATACCGCCACTCTAACTGTGAAATCTGCTGTTTCTTCATTCAAATCTTAGCTTGATCTGTATGTAAGACTAAAATACCAAAAAAAAAAAAAATCTTAAGTCTGGTGTAGTAGAAGTCGTTTGAAAGCAGTGACATGTTCTTAATGAACTCTGTGACAAATACTGTTTGAGTAACGGAGCCTGCTTTTTCACTGGTAGGCTGGTGGGTGAAGATCTGCCTAGACTGGCAAAAGTTTAGAGACTTTTGGTTGGCTCAGAGACTCTTCTTCTAATTTGTGGATGTCCATGTGTCTATAAAGAACCTGGCAAAATAAAGAGACCCTAGCAACAGTCTCTCCACAGAAAGCAGGCCTTGACTATCCCCTTTGTGTGGCCCTTCCAGATAGACTTAGAATGTTTACAGGTCTATTGCACCTATTACCATTTAATGAGAAAATAGATCAAATTGTTCTTTGGGATTCTCGTATCTCACTGCAGAGCAGTTCTGAAATTGTACAGAAAGTTTCCCTTCAAAATCCATATACTCTGTTACACCTACGGTCTCACACAGCTACGTACCTCGAGGTCATGGCAAATAATGAAACTTCAACTTGTTCTTTTTGAAGGGGTACCCTTAGTCATATTAATTCAAATTTTTCATAGTTATAATTGCAAGGAGAATGAGCAAAATCTAGAATTTTTCATGCCTTGCCTCTCTTCAGCTTGTTGAAAGAAATGTTATTCAAATAATGGGATGGTATTTTAGATGAACACCTGAACAAATAAAATGATGACATTGTGGTGACGTGTGAACAGTTCAATTTGGTAAAGAACCTTAAAATGAAAATTGCGTTTCAAGTGCTAGAATTCTTTGGCAGATTGTTGCAGATGAACAAGCAACAGTTATCTAGTGAAACAGCAAAATGCAGACACATCCTTAGTCTTTGCTGGGTGGTGACAATAGCCAGCCCCTTTGCTGGAGGCTCCGGAGGAGCCCAGTTTCATTCACCCTATCTCATGGTCTTAAAAAAACAAATGCTTTGTTTAGAGGATAGTGTAAGTGTTTCTAAGTGTTGTGAAATGAGGGGTTAGCTTTTTTTACGAAAAAATGAAAACCTACTGTTGGACTGTGGAGTGATTTTATTTATTTATTCATTTATTTTAATGTCTAAAGAGAGGGAAAGAACAGATTTGCAATATGTTTTGTTGGCTTTACTTTTAATCGGCTCCGTGCTGCAATGGAGAAAGTTGGTTTGTTGTGTTCAGCAACAACAGGACTACCAGGAGTTAAATGTAATGATTTTTTTTATGATACAAAAAATTCTTGCCTTTATGTTTATGAATTTTACACTGCTAAAGTATTTGACACATTCTAGTCACAAGGTTTTATCTGTGTCTTTTACACACTCTGACTTTAGTCATATGAGTTTCCATACCACAGACTCAGGAGGATTTGACAGAACAGTTTAGAAGAAATCTTGGAGTGACCAAGAGTGGAGACATGGACATAGGGGATTAAAGCAGTCTTAATGAACGTTGTCAACCAGGAGAAAGATGGGAGGCTTATTTTGATTATTTGACAAACTTTGCATTGGGGTGGGAGGAATGCTTTTTTTATAGTGCAAGGTTAGTACAATGTTAGCAGTCAAAATCAGGAGAAGATCCAGCTCTGAGGTATGCAAACTAGACACATTCAGGTTGGAGATTAGACAGACGATAAGGCTAGATAAACACGGAAACACTTGCATAGGAAAGACTCAACAGCTTTCTAAAAAAACCCAAACCAACACACTAGTAGATTAGATAGAAGGCTCATTTCTAAGAAATACTGAATGCAAGAAGTTTGTGTATTTAGATAGATACTAAACCACTAAGTCCACCCTTAGAATCATAGAATCATAGAATTGTTTAGGTTGGAAGAGACCTTTAGGATCATCAAGTCCAACCATTAAGCCATTAGGGCTCTAAAGTCCTCTGCTAAAACAGATCAGAATCTGTCAGAGTTGGAAGGGACCGCAAGGATCACTCAGTTCCAACCCCTCTGCCATGAGCAGGGACACCTCCCACTAGATCAGGCTGCCCAGAGCCTCCTCCAGCCTGGCCTTAAAGACCCCCAGGGATGGGGCCTCAACCACCTCCCTGGGCAACCCATTCCAGGGTCTCACCACTCTCATGGGGAAGAACTTCTTCCTCACATCCAGCCTGAATCTGCCCACTTCCAGCTTTGCCCCATTCCCCCTAGTCCTGTCGTTACCCGATATCCTAAAAAGTCCCTCCCCAGCTTTCTTGTAGGCCCCCTTAAAATACTGGAAGGCCACAATAAGGTCACCTCGGAGCCTTCTCTTCTCCAGACTGAACAGCCCCAACTCGCTCAGTCTGTCCTCATAGGAGAGCTGCTCCAGCCCTCGGATCATTCTCGTGGCCCTTCTCTGGACACGCTCCAGCAGGTCCACGTCCCTCTTGTAATGGGGGCTCCAGAACTGGATGCAGTACTCCAGGTGGGGTCTCACCAGAGCAGAGTAGAGGGGGAGAATCACCTCCCTCGACCTGCTGGCCACACTTCTCTTGATGCAGCCCAGGATCTGGTTGGCTTTCTGGGCTGCGAGTGCACACTGCCACCCTTAACCAGAAATATACCAGTTTAGGTGCAGTAAGTACTTCTGTAATGCCGTTTTATAAATATTTTGGTCCATTATTATTATATATCTTTTTCTGGTAATTTCAAAAAACACTGCAACAGTTGAGAATTTCAGATTTATTGTGTCTTCAGCAGTTTAGTAGTGATGACTTGACATTTACTTGCAGTAGTAATTTCTTTTAAATCAATATTGAACACTGTAAGGATGTGCATACATTACAGTTTGAGAGGATTTCAAATGCAGCCTCTCTGGTAATGCTTGCTTAAATACTGACTGCTCATATGTTTACCTGTAGCTCAGGGGACTTCTGTATAAGCATGAAATGGCAGAACAAAAACATTTTTAAAAGGTCCCTTAGGATTTGTTATACGTAGCTTGATCATTGGCTTTTACATAACGGTATTGTCCTTTTTATTCATTTGGATAAAGAATAAGAAAGCACTCACTGCTTCTGAAGATTAATCCTTCCTGCGTCCTATTCCCTGGTCCTTCAGGGAGGTGAGGTCTGCACTCAGCAATGAAATGAGCTACAGTAAGACAGACAGTGTATTATTTTCCTCCTTTAGTTGTATATTTCTTTAGTTTTCATACAGTAGGAACATATTGTGGTGTATATTTTTTGTTAACAGGTCTGTGAATATTGTTTCTTTCCTTCCCCTTTAGTGTTTCTTGAATTTATTACTACTTGTAATTCCATGTGACGTTTTAATGCACCTTGAATTCATGATTTTCCACCATAGTAGGTTGTAGCTGATGAGAAGCCCCTTCCTTCGTTGGAGGCAAACCCAGTTCTCATTGGAAGGTTTCATCAGGATGGCTGCTCTTTCCTCTGATGTCTTTGCTTTTGCCTTACTGGCCAGTCGTGGTAACTGGGATTGGATCTCTGTTGTGATGGTAGGTGAAGGGTATAGGGGCACTGGAAGGTCTGTGAAAACTGTTGTCAATTGGGAGTTTCACAAGGCTGATATCTTTGACCTTCAGAGGCAGCCACTCCTGGAGCATTTTGAAACACAGAGAGAATATATTCCTTTGTTTGCAGTGAGAGAAGTTAGATAATTCCTTTTGCTGAGCCCAGCCGCTATTTTTGTTCTCAAGCACAATGGTGCCTTGGCTGGAATTGTCTGCTGATGGTACTTCTGAGGAGGATCTGGGCTTCTGTGCAGTCTGGTATTTCCTCTTCAGCTTCAAAGTTAGCCTCCTTTCTGGTTTTTGATCGGCAAAGGATGCTCTGTGGCCAAGTGAGGTGGCTGTGGTCACCTTGTGGAAAGGTGAAGAAGCTGTTCATGCAATACTTTGAGCCAGAAGTAGGCGGCACAGTGATTTAAATGTGATCTTTGTTTGACTGCTGGACCTTTTAGGGACAATTGGTAACTTCTGGTAACCTGGTCTGTAACAGTTTTCCCTCCATAGAGTACTTCTAGGACAGGTGTAGGAAGTCTGGGCTCTTTCTCGTCAGTGTGCTTCTCTGTTCTGTGAGGAGTGCAGGCTGGGTCATGTGCCAACTCGTTGCAGTATTCAGGAAATACGCTGGGTTCGTTTCTGTCCTGCAGGTCACGTAAAGACCACAGCATCTCTGAAGCTTTAGGAATTTCAAACCTAGGAGTCCCCTTACTGTACAATGCTGCTTGTCATTCTAAGGTGGTGGTCTGGCTTTGGCTGACCTGGAAAATGCTTTCCTGTGTTTGATAGGAAAATACCTGTTACATCGGGTACACATCATTCAAAATGTCATATTGCATATAATGTTGCTTCGGATGCACTTTGTTCATTATTACAATTGGTTACTTCTGGTAAATAATAAATGCAGTTTCAGCTTTAACTTCCTTCATGAGCCATTCTGCTTCAGGATATAGTAGAAATAACTCTAGGCCTCATCTGCCAGCTTGTTCCTCTGTACTTTTTTAGGACTGAAGCAAACTGAGTATCTAGGACTATGTTAGACTGAAATTAGGAAGAAAGAAGCCAGCTCTAAAGAAAAGTTGGCTTTTTAAACATGAACATCTTTCAGATCTGAATTTTACCTAGTCTTTTTACTTCGCCATAATGCTAACTCAAATGCCCAAAGAAGTCTCCCCAACTTCTGCCTAGATACAAGTTGTTTTGCTAGAGATGGCCTTGTGAAATGTAGTAATTTGAAGATGGTAATTGATAGATGTTACCCTGATGTCTTACATAGGTAATAATAAAACAAGTTATGCATGCTTCTTTGTAAAAAATTGCTCACATGGCTATGTTAGGGTTAAGAGAGAGAATAAAGCATCTGAGCAACCATACCCTTCTGAAATACTCTGGCATCTGCTTTTCTCCAGGCTCCTCTAGAAAATAGTATATGACTGTTGTCTTGGAATGGGCCACCCCAGTCTCATCAGTTCCTGCATTCCACCTCTGAGCCCAGCAAGGAAGACAAAGCAGCCACACTCCCCAGAGCCAAGCTCCTGAGAGTGTACAGTGGGAATGACAATAAAATTACAATAGGAATTACAGTCAAGGGGGTGATTGAAGTCTCCCCAATATAGAAGTGTGGGAGTACTCTCCATGTAAAAGCTGAAGCTTCATTTCCAGGGGGTTAAATAAGGAGGCTGTATAAGTTTTGCCAAAATATATTCTTGTATTTATTTTTTCATGCAGAATGAACTCCAGTTCACCTAAAAATAAATGACAAAAACTATGTTGGCATCGGGACTGTACTACTGGGTGTACTTCCACTTAAAGCCATGTCTGTGAATAGTCAGAATCCGTCTGTGATATTTAAGGATCTATGCCAGGGTGTATGATAGACGGAGATACTTTTTCTTCTCCTCTTCTCTTCGTGTTCAGTTATTGCTGGTACTAAGATAACATTTTGCATTTCAGCCAGAGCATTTCATCTCCAACAATGGGCCAAGATGTTCTCCCAGTGGAAAGGCAGGTAACCCATTCAGGATTGGGAAACCAGTCCATATAGAGAGGAGTTGATACCAGTTTGTTGGAAGCAACTAGTGATCAGGAAAGCTCTGTAGCACTTCTGTTTTTCTGTGAGAGGTTGGTGCATGTGATTGGTGTCACTTCTTCCTGTGTGAGAGAGAAAGACAAAGCCAGTATATGTTCCTTTTGCTTTGATTTTTTTTCTTTCTCACCTCTCTCTGTTTTTTTCCCCCATTGTTTCATTGTAAACTCTGACCCTCAGGGCTTCTCTCCAAAGGCATCTGGCCCTGGTGTGGCAGGTCAGGGCTGGTCTGACAGCCTGCCCTGTGTGCTTCTGTTCTTGGTCATCTGTCTTCTCACCAGTCCCCTTAGGCAGCACACTTGTGTGCAGGACCATACTGTAGGTAATTCATGAGATGCCTCCTTTTGCAGCAGCTTCTTTATTTCACATGTGAAGGAGTGCTCATGAGATGTCAGGAGCAACATGCTGAAAATTGAAGTGTTTTATTCTTAGGTTGATTTAAAACAAATTCTTGACTTGGAGCAGCAAACTTGTTAACTGCTGAA
>NW_008598510.1:13346-50289 GCF_000691845.1 Merops nubicus
GACACTAGCTGAGGTATATGTGTTCTGCTGATCATGCTCAGTGTTTGCCTTGTTGGTTGTTGCTGTTTACTTCTGCTTTATCAAATTTATGTAGAGCTAGATTGGGATGCTTTCCATACAATGTGAGGCATTTATGGAGAAACATGCATCTTAAATTTTTGGAATTCTGCTGTGGAGATAAGTAATGACAATTATTTTCCATCTAAAAATGCATTTCTCTTAATAGTACCCCCATACAGTGTGGTGTTGTTCTTTTTTTTTTTTAAATCCACGTGAAACCCAGACTAAACAAAAATACAGTTTATAGAGCCTGGAATTATAAGAGGACTACTTGCAAAGAGCCAGCGATGCTGTCTACCTGATGAAAGCCATTTAAATCGTTCAGGCATAAGGAATGGGTTAGAAACTGTATCTTCAAATCATCGTTGCATATTTATGAGTACACCTGTTACATAAGCAGTGGAAAGTGCTGAGATTCCTCCTGCCCTGTGCCACAGTTAGCAGGGTGAGGAAAAACAAGATTGTTTGTCAGTGTAAGTCTTTTAAATCCAAAGTGAAGCCTTATCTGCTTAATAGGCTAATAGCAGGGCAGGGTCCTGTCTGTGTGCAGCAGGCTGCGCTGGGGTGGCTGGTGCTGGCCAAATTGCTGCTCTCTGTGCTATATAAATGTCCCTGATCCCACCCGGCCCCTCCCCAGCCCTGTCATTTAGCACAATGTGCAGCATGCAGGACAGCTACAGAACATCCCCGAAACACTGAAGTGTGTCTCCTTTCATGCTTGTGCATGGAAAAAGAAGAAACAAATAAAGGGCTTCCTTCTTGGTGTACATTAACATCTTTTCAAGCATGGCCTGTATTCAGGGAAGAGCTGGGGGCTGCATGGTTGCAATGTCCTTTCCCCTGAGGAAATTTCTTTTTGCAGCTTTTTGAACTTAGATCAGTTGAGTAGTCTGCTGCATAGTCCAGCTTCATATGTGACTGCAGCCTGCCGATGAGAATAGGGATCAGAACGGTGTGGGTGGAGGAAAAGATCCATGCGTTGGGAAGGGATGTGTGCGCAAAAAAATCTTAATCCAGTTTTGCTGCTGAATAAAGTGTTTTGTATATCTACACTGTCTGAATATAGGGAATGTTTTTTTTTTTTACTGTGAGGCTTTAGCATGGGTGACCAAAGAAGGCTGGAGATTCTTTATCCTTGGAGATACTCAAAAGCTGTCTGGACATGGTTCTGGGCAACCTGTCCTAGGTGGCCCTGCTTGAAAAGGGGGATTGAACAAGGTGTCTTCTTGAGGCTCCTTCCACCCTCAACCATTCTGTGATGCACCCTTAAATTTCTACCCTTCCACTGCTAAGTAATTTTGTGCTTCCCAGGACATTTCTTCTGGATTTCACACTGTATGTGGTTCTTGGAATGACATGCTCAGCCTCTCCTGCAGTATGTTCATGCATCATGCGTGCTATCAGTGGCTCCCCAGCTGACATTTTCTGCAATACCAAGTTTTAAAATTTTGATTGTAATTATGTCACATGCACATTAGTGATAGGCAACAAAAATACCCAATATGGGAGGTGAAGTACAATGCAGTAAAGAGATACTTGATTTTTTTATACCGTTTCACTTAAAATAATGTTACAGATTTTTGTGTGCAAAACTTGGAAATGGCACTAAATTTACATCTTATGTAAATGATCTAGAATTCAAGCGTGGGTAAGGTTGCTTGTGAAGTTTTTAATACTGTCATTATGATCATCATCCAGGTATATGACTGTCAGTTGAATAAATCCTAGTTGTTTTTTTTTTCTGTATGATAGAAGTACATGCCTGTTTATACCTGTGGAAAAGTAATTCCTTTGATTCTGTCAGGAGCAGGGAAAAGAGAACTGAATGTCTTTGAAAATCACTTTGTTTGATGACTTACTAACACCTTTTTTTAGATATGCCAATATCTTCAATGTTCATGAGATATTTTATTATTTTTATTGAAACCTGTTTTGAGAGTTCAATACAGCTGCATCATGCACTTAAATATCACATTTTTTTTCAGTTTCATGTCAATAATGCAATAATGAATCCTCCTGACTGACCTGGAAAGCAGTTACCAGGTAACTTGGTGTTGAATCATCTGCAGCAAGATCTTCTGAAAGCTGTTTGATGGCCATGGCCCTTAGTTGAATGTCTGGCCTCATACTATTAATTCTTCCCCGGCCACCAGGCTTTCATTTCCTCTCTATAAAAAGGGAAGATGGACTGTATTTTTTTGGGGTGTGAACACAGCTTTTAGATAGGGAAGAATTTCCATATCCACATCATCTCCTGACTATTCAGTGAGCAGCTGGACATAGCTCTTGCAAGAGGAAGTTATGTAGACTATGGTCCCAATTCAGCAAAGCATTTTAAGCATGTGCTTCAGTCTCATTGGTATTGCCAGTTTAACTTAAAACCAGATTGCCACACATGGAGTGAGCGTATCTGTCTCCTGCATGGAAAACCCAGATCTTTGGCATCTTCATTGCTTGCTTAAAAAAGAGAGTCAATACTAATCAGGGGATCAATAGTCTTTCTTTTGGACTACTGTGTGAAAGTTTAGGGATCCTAAAAACATTTTCTTTTTTAAACGATGCTCCACTGTATATTTAATATGGTCAGGTCATTAGATGAAGAACAACCAAACTGTATGTGCTTCTTGTCTTGTATGCTTCCTCCATTTGTTCTTTATTGACTTTGTAGATTTAAAAGATTTTGGGTGGTGATGTTCTTCATTTCTATGATGTGAGGTTGCAGGTCCTGAAAGTTAGCTCGTTTCTGTACAACAGCCTCAGAAGCAGACTTGTATCATCCGCATTCTGTCTGAAGAAGTGTCTTTGGTTGCCTTCAGAGTGAGGATAGTGATTACTGGTGTCAGGATGGCAATATTGGGTTCCAAGATCTAAAATGAGGTTGATGTAAGTCAGAGTCCTGTGCCACAGGGTGCAGTGGTAACCCCAGTTCTCAGATGGGCAGGAGAGGAAAGTGTGAAGTCTTTTGATGTTTGAGAATCTGCTTTAAAAATCAGACTAACTAGATAACAAGGAGAGAATCTACTGTTATTTCCATAAGATAGTGCATGTCAGCAGAAGAATGTAATATAATAAATGTTTTGGTGAAGGGTATGTTTGATATGCTTGTGGAGAGCTGTCAGAAGCCACGTGTCATAGAGGGGGACCTTGAGTCTGACGCCATTTGAGTGTAGTCACCTTAAAAGCCCAGGGCAGGGCCTTGCCTTCAGTATGCCTGGTGCCTTTAGGTGACAGTGAGGCAGTGAGGTATTACAGCAATTGCCTTTCCTCCTAAATACAGGGAGATCTAGGCACCCATTTTCTGGAAAACCTATTGAGTCTGTTTACCTTTTGCTGCAAGGCAGGAAGAAGAAAGAAGCAGGGAAGAAAGAAGCAGGGAAGAAAGAGCAAGACTACTTATCTTTCCTAGTATTGCCTTTAAAAAAATGGTTCATAGACCAATTACTGTCATCACCACCCAAAGACCCAAATGCTTATCTCCTGTTCTCCAGGGCTGAGCGTGCAGCTGAGGCATATGGAAAAATCCAGATCCAGCTCAGTGATTTTCCAAAGACTGTATTCAAGCCATTTTTTTATGGGAAATAGAGGCAGTTGAGGGATGAGTGAGAAGACTTTTTTACTTTCAAAACATAAGGAAAAGGATGAGAGAGGCCAAGTGGTAGGTATCTCTTTGTCCTTTGACACTGTATGGCAAAGGCATAGATTGGATCAGTTTTAGGAATTTGGTAGTGTATTACTGTGATCAAGGCATGAAATATTCTGTGCAGGATCACGGAATACCACTATGACTTGCTTTGCATTTGTTTTCGTCTTACTTTTGCCACCTGTCGTGGCGTTTTCCTCAGCGTTCCTGGGATCACTTGAACTTTGGCTGAAGGATAACTGTTTTCCCACTGCAAGGAGCTTTGTCCTCTTGTAGTATTCTGCATTTGTGGTTGTTTAGTTCTCTGTTACTGTTTCTTAAGACCTGAATAACGGAAGACGTCTTGACGGTTCATTTATGCAATAAAAGGAATGGTCTGCAAAGCCCGGTAAAAAATTTGTGTTTGTACCCACTGCTGCGGGGTGAGCAGGGTGAGAAGTTATGCTGTCACTGTCTGTGATGGAATTATTAAAATTTAGGCATAAATTTTTTAAATTTTAAATACATGGAGAAGGACTTTGTATTCCATTAAAGGGTAAATGTGAGAAATTAAAGAACTTAAGAATTTAGCTGTGGCAACATCTCTTTAGGCAATGGTTTATTTTCAGTGATGTTTAAGGAAGTAGCTTTTCAAATTGCAAAAAATCAGTACACAGACCTCATGATTTTTACGTGCTCTGTGTGTGTGTGTAGGCATATTTAAAGATGTAAAGGAATATACATGCAGAGAAGATGGGGAAGGAAAAAACTTCACACACTGACTCCTCAAATGAACAAATCTTCCCACTTAAGGGAATGTTATAGGAAGCAGCAGCTCCCTTAGGGATAGGCATGTGCGAGTTACCCCCATTCTGAGTCATGGATTTTTCCTCAGCTTTGTGGCTTAGATGTGCAAGCCCCTTCCCCACCATGCTCCCCCTTTCCTTAAATAACACCTGAGGTCAGGAAGGACAAAGGGATACGTGGCTGTCATTAGGAGGTCTTCTAAGTGACACCAGCTTATGTGGGGTTTCTTGATGCTTGGTCTCAACTGCCTGGTACAAGAAGATAATTTTAATCCTGTTTTATTTATTGCTTCTCAGTAGCGTTTTGGCTGTTATATTGACTCACACCCGTTCTAATGAGTCACCAGTGCTTTTATTGTTAAATGGACTTAACAAATATCTTTATTCCAGTTAGCTTTGCGACGTGTATGTTCCTACTCGGTCACAAGAAATGAATTACACACTGCTGTTACAGAATTTACAACGAAGTCTTTTGGCTCAGAACAATTAACCATAATGACCCTTGGTACCTCAAAATACACAGCAAATAAAATAAAACTGTCTTGTATATATATTGAGGCTTATTTTAACACATTGTGCCTTTCCAATTGCCATATTGGTGATCTCTGTAGGGGCATTTTGTTACAAAATGCTCTGGCTCCCACTGAACCAAATTTAAAACTGGAGCAAATTCAGACCTGTATAATTGATTGGGAAAATAATGAGAGAGGGAAGATCAGTTTGGCAGACGGGGACACAGACATACAGAAAGTCTTTAGATGGAAGCAAAAGAGTTCTGAAATCCAAAGCTGGCTCAAAGCAGCATTCGGCAGAATTGAACCATAGGAGAGGTGAACGCTACTGCTGAACAAGAGCCCTTCCTCTGTCCTTGGGGTGGTGGCTGAATGCACATGTCCAAACTTCCCTGTCAGTGACAGAAGCAGCGTTTCCTTCTCAGAGCTTTGGCATAGGCACAACAGGCAGCAAAGCTGCAATGCCTTCACCAGCTGAAGCAGTGGCTGCCCTGACAGCAGCTTAATTTGCCTGTGTCTGGGACCAGTTCTCCTGAAATGTCTCTAAATAAACATGTGCCCATAAAGATATATCTCCAACCGACATGTCAATAGGTTCTCCAGCATATAAATAACGATTTATCAACAGCTCAAGACATGAGCGTCTTTTGTTTGTTTGTTTTGTTTTGTTTTTCCTGTGATGTTTCAGGGATTCATAAATTGATAGCTATTTTATTTGAGTTTTTGTTTCAGGTCGGAAGCGATTCACATGTCTGCTGATCATGCACACACATGGAAAAGTTCTTCAAGTAATTCCTGCTTCAGGTCTAATATCCTGTGGATGAACTATGGTTCTTATTAGATGACCATCCTTTCCTGTGCTGGGGGAGAAACTGTGCTTTGCTTCCAGCTTGACGTTTCCAGCGGTGATTCATTCTCAGGTTTTAGAAGAGGCTCTTATATCTAGGAAACTAATACTGTATGTGGCTTCTTAAAAAAGCGTTTGCTTTTGGACATGAAGTTATGTATTATTGACAGGTACCTGAGGTTGATATAACTTAGTGCATTGAAGCTGGACTCCATTATACTTTAAGAAATGAAATTGCTACTTTGGGAGCACTGTGCTACCACTTAAAGTGAAGAGCAAATGCCTACATCTTTCTTTACAATTACAAAAGACTGTGGGGCATTTTATTGTGGACTGTCCTGTGAAAATCTGACTGAACTGGCAATTGCAGTATGACGTTCACATAGAAACTAAGTTTATCTTGGAATAGGGTTGTGAAGTTGTTCAACTATGGATTGTATTATTTGCTTATGGAAGTGTGTAGGTACAAACAGAGGTGCATGGGACATACTGTTTTTATTATGGGCTTGAAGTCATATTGAAACCAATTAGAACTGAAACACATGATTAAAAGTGGGCGGATACTTAGGGCTTGCATGGCTAAGGACTCTGCTGTCTAGAGATGGCTTACAAAACTGGAGTTAGAAGAGGAAAGCATCCGCAAGGGCATGTAAAAAGAAAGGATACCTGGAAAATACTAAAATAGTTCAGCTGTTGATGTAAGGAATTTAGTACAAGGAAAACCAGGAGTATATGAGGCATCTCAGCCATTTTGGGAGACTACACTCTATCCAACATTTTTATTTCCAGTAGTACTGAAGTGAACACAGAATCTGCTTCTGCAATTATTTTTAAGCCCCGTGATCTCTCCAGTATTGATGTGGTATTGAGTTTTTCAGCCTCAAACACTTTCACATCTGGAATATTTTTTTTTTCAAGTTATCTAAACAATATTTGATTTTAACACTGTACATTGCAAGAGAAGTCCTAAAGAAGGAATAAATCTGAAGGTCCCTTGAATTTTTTCTTCTACTGGACTAAATGCTCCCACTTTTAAAGCTGGATAAATAGTATTCTGGATGTAGCTATAACTTTTAAAAATTGTTCTTTTAATAGGCAGGAACTGCAGTCTTGGAAACACATGGTTCTTCTTATTCCCTCTTGCCTTTCTTAATATCTGGCACAGTTAGTGTAGGAAAAACAGTAATAGTATCCAGTGGACAACAGGAAAAATACAATGTTGGAACATTTTAGCAGGGAAGCAACACCCATCTGTGCTTCAGCACCAAGGCTCAGTTTCCCTTCAGATGTGTTCCCTTGTCCAGGTGGTTATGCCTCAGGTTGGCATTGCCCCTGGCACTCTGCACTGTCCCTTTGCTTGTGAGTGAAACTGAGGCAGCTGAGGGTTGCTGTGGTGCCCAGCTGCACCACTGCTTAGTTCTGTACGTTTACTAATCTCATGGTTAATATACTGGAGTGTGAATTGAAGGACCTGGTGGCACACATTCACTTCTGCCACGTTAGCTATGGCTTTTGTGGCTGCCTTCAGAGGGAAATCATGGCAGCTGGATCCCAGTAAGAATTAGAACATGCCTATGCAATTAAGTTTACCAAAAAAGAGGCAGCAGGATTCGAAAAGTTCAGGTTTGTGTTCCAAGAGACTTATTTAACTCTCCCACTCTGTGCTCCAGGGATTTTATAGCCCACCTCTAGCTTACATATAATTTTGTGGGTTATTTTTCATGCTGGGTATAATACTGAGAAGAATAGGGTTGGTTTTTCAGAATTAATCATGGTAGTTTATTACAGGCTTGTTTCATGGCTCAAAAAAACATTTAGTGTTTATGTAGCTTTTGGATTTTCTTCTGTTAATCAAAAAAAAACCTCATCTGAGTTTGGAGCAAAGAGGAAGTTGAAGGGTAGTCCATACTTGTGAATGCAGCCAGTCTAGGTAGAATCTCAGAGCACCCTATTGTGTGTTTTTAAATGAGATATCTGAATCATTCAGCTGAGAAAGACTAGTACCCAAAAAGGAGGCAACAATTTACCCAAATAGCATTTGGTTTCTGTTCCAGAGCTCAGATTTGCATGAGCTTCCTAAGTGCAGTATTTACCTGAGTAATTCCTCAAACCACTTTTTCCACAGTTTCTCATAGTGTGAAATAAGAGTTCAGTCAATCTATTTATTTCCTACATAGATTTTTCTTTTTTTTTTTTTTAGGTGTGTGTTGTAGAAGTAAGACCTGAAACCCTAAACTCTCGACTGTCAGTATGTCACTGAGAATCATCCAGGGCCAGTTCTCTGGTCCTGTGCCTGAGTGGCCCAGCCTGGCTCACATGTAGGTGCCCAAACCTTTTTGCAGCATATGGTCATACCCAGCCTGCCTGCTGGGAGCAGTCTGTGATACGTGCTGGTCCCTGAGCTGAGTCTGGCCGTCACCTGGGACAGTGCTGGCTGCCTTGGGCCAACACTGTGTCAGTGAGAGCACTGGCTACCAAACAGAAGTGTGGGCCTGGGCTTGACCCTGTGCCATGGCCCAGTTGTATTTCCTGGGTCTCTCAGCCATGAATGAAAACCTTGGTTCTTAAGGTAGCATAACAACAGCCTCAAAACTAAAGCTGTTCCCAAAGGAGAGAAAGTCAGTGGAATAAGGCAGGTCAGCCTGACTACTGACCCTCAGCAGCCTCATGTGGGGCTTTCGCCATCTCATGTGCCTTGATTCTTTGCCACTCATTTCCTAGAAATTATCTGTTTAACAGAAAAGTAAGACCTCTGTCTTAAGATAACCTTGCCTTGAGATGTGGAGGTTTTGGGTGCTGGTGTTCATACCTTTTGTTGAAGGAAAAAGAGGGAGCATCACACAAAGGATTACTGCAGTCTCTGGTGCCAGTTCAGAGTTCATGGGCCTGTAGCTGGTGGCTGCTGGCTTCCCTATGAGGAGAGATGGAGAGATCGTTACTGCGAAGCAGGAAGAATAAAGTAGAAATGACAGAAAAATAGTTTCCAAATTGAAAGCATTTGCTTTTAATCAGTTGCTAATACATTTTTTTTCTAAGTTTTGACATCCGGTGTTTTGGTCAAAATTTTTTTTCCCCTCCATCTTTTTCCATGAGCTGATGTCATTGCTGGATCCACCATGCAATTGCAGAATCTATTGCTTTAGGTTGCATCATAATATTAAAACTTCTCAGTTTTAACCCAGAATGTCTTTCTTACAACAGTAAGCAGATGATCTGTTCTAATCAAATCATGTCAATTTTAAGCAATGTAAAGCTGCATTACCAAAAGCAACCTGGATCAAGCTGTTTGTGACTTCAGTGGGTACTTCTTTGGGAAACTGGAATTTTATGCTTGTATTTAGTGTATTCCAAAGGTTTGGGAATATCAGGGGAAGAGTGGGATGTGGAAGAGTATTCATTGAAACATTCTGTCTCCTGTTCTTGATTTGTATTTGCCATTTCCCCCGCTTGTCCTACCTCTGAAAATACATAGAATAAGCCCCTTCAATCTATAGCCTTGCATGTTACTCATGTAATTTTCAGTTTGATTAGGATTTAGAAGATATTAAAACGCAAGGATAGCTTACAGAAAAAATTGAGACAGTCAAATGCTTGTGGGTGGTTTGAAATTGTCACGTTAAAAAAAATTCACAAAAAGTTCAAGAAAATAGAACTTTTTTTCTGATTATTTATTATAGTAATTTAATCTAAGACTTAATGATGTTAACATTTATGGATATTGAAAATATTTCTTTTGCTTTGTAACACTGTCACATTCTTCTGTCTTATTCAGTGTCCCATCTTCAAAGGAGTGAAGTCCACTGTCATTTTGCTTCAGAATAACTGGGCCCCAGCTATTGATGGCAAAGAGAATTGTAATATCTGAAGCTCCTCTGGGGCTAGCATTTTGATTGGTGCTGCATTTTCAGTAAGACAAAAAAAGGAAGCGCCAGAGGCAGCCTTAGAAGTCAAAATATGTCGTTAGATCTCCTGTGAGAGAGGGTATTGGTATTGCCACGCATCATTTCTTCTGTCCCTTGACTGTGACATGATTCAAGAAAATGTTCCATTATGAGCTTACGTTCACCCATACTCAGGGCAGTATTTAAGCATATTTAACAGTTGTCCTGTATATTGATCCTTTTTCGTAATCAAAACATTTCTGTCACATCAAACACAGACTGGACTCCTTTCACTGGAGGGCAGTGTTTGTTGGGGGCTGGGATGTTTTGGGGAGCAACTCAGCTTTGTTCAGTATTGTTACTCAGTTGTTAGTATTTAGATTCATAAATCTTTTCTGTTTGTCTTAGAGAAAAAAACAAAAAAGGAAGAACATGTCTGGTTTCCGTTCTTATCCAGATTTATATGAATTTGCTGTATTTATCTGGCCCCATTTGGATCTCTAAATAGGAGACTGGTTTTGGCTCTCCCTCATCTTCTCAATGGGTGCCACTTACTGCAACAATGTACTTAATGGAGTCTAATTCTGTGATCTGCGGTTTTGGGGTTTTATTATTGTTAATGTGTGGTTTTGGATATTCTTGGTATTTGTTTTTTATGAATTGTTACAGTTTTCTTTATGCAGCGATAAATAAAGTTAATAATTAACCACGTTCTGCCAAGAATTCATGTAGGTTTTTTTTTTGTTTTGGTTGAATGCCAAACTAAGCAGCCTCTATATCCCTGAATTTTCTCTTAATGTTCTCAGCCTTAGATGGATGGGGTTGCCTCTCATGGATTTTGGTGGTTTCATGCCACATGTCTGAATATCTTTGTGGCACATCTATTTGCATGAACAGGCAAATATTTATTCCATGTGTACAAAATTGATGCAGCATTACCAAGTATCTTTGAAGCAGTGGCACCTTTAACAACAGTGAGTAGGCTGGTACTTGGTTAGTGTTTGTCATTGATCCATAACACATCCGTGTGTGCATATCAACCTGGAATAAAAACTGTAGATCTAACTGTGATGCTGGAAATGCTCATTAGTTAATTTGGCTTAAAGTCCATAGAAGCAACATGGTCAGATGACATAATCCCAAATTTCATTGTTAAATCACTTAACATCTTGCAGAGGAATGTTCCTACTGCGTGTTAATTTTCAGCGCACAGTGTTTCTTTTTGTGTATGAAATAGTGCATTGTGTGGCAGAAAACACTGCCATACAGTATCAGGCCAGAAATATAGAAGGAAGAAAATTCTTATTGACATTCATGTTTTCCACCCATGTTCTGGGCAATATTATCTTCCATATAACGATCTGATGTGACAAGTTTTAGTATCATCTCCTTCCTATTTCAGTACGTCTTCAAAATCATTGGTGTTTTATGTACCTTCTACCTTTCTGTGTTACTCTTTTCTTATGTAGATTATTTTCCTATGTAGATTATTGCTTAGGGCATATCCACAAAGTAAATTTAAACGTGTCTTAGCTCCACTGACAGCCACAGGATTAAATGTCTAACTGGTGGCATTTTGATGCAGAAAGTATCAAAGAAGTTCTTGAATTCTTTGGAAGAGCATTCTGCCTGCACTTCCAGCACCAGTTTAAGAATTTCTATACCTCCTGCATCTGCATGCTCATGTTTTAACCACAAGTTTTAAAGGAATGATCCTGAAAGATTTGGGATAAGCTGTCATTCATTGGCATTTCCTTTAAATTTTTACTAGTCAAAGATGATTGACTCGTGGAAAGTGTGCATCGATCTCATAAAAGTCATGTTATTAGATTTTTTTAACAGCACGCATGTCCATTTTATCAGTTTCATCTCAAAAAAACCAACCTAGAAACTTAATGTGATTTAAACACTTTGGACATAGTGTAGACTGCAAACTGAATATGAGGCCCCTAGGAGTTCGGAGTCCACTGGCTGAGGCCAGTGAGGGGAGTGATACCCTGGATGCATGGCTCGCACCTCTGAGCACGGACAGAGGTTTGCTGAAGGTGTGAGTATGTCTTGACATTAACTCTGGACCATTTGCCATGGATTTCATTTGGCTTTCCTTGTTGTCAGCCTGCTGCTGTAGAAGCACACCATGGCCATCCATGGAGGGCAGTTGGGTGTAGACAAGTTGGAACACTCATACATATTTGCCATCTTAAATGGAGTATTGGAAAAGTCTTCAGAAATGGTTGACTGGGGGAACAAGATTTTGAGATTGAATGTTTACATCAGACACTATAAAAAACCCACTTCTGTTAAGTTACTGTTCCCTGCATCCTTTTCCCCAAAAGACAAATCTTCCATTTTCAATTTATTTGCTTTTACCTAGGAGTGAAATACCAGGAAATGCTGAGGAGCTCTTACTGGAAAATTATGACTCCTACTGTGTTTCTCATAGAATGCTGCAAGTACACTTTTTTCCCTGGTCATATATTCTATTGCTGACTGATTTTTTTTCCCCTAATTTTTGTTTTTTGAGTATCTGTTTTAATTGGCTTCATAGGTGCTTTATATCACTGTGCTACAAATAATTTCATCCTATCCTCAAAGCAAAGCCAGGCAGTTTCCTGCACAGGGCGGGGAGGGGACCCACGCTTGACATTGTTCATTAGCAGCAAGGAGCCGTTATTCTTGATCCTGGACGGTGTGTTATGGAGTAGTCTGCATCCGAAATAACCACTGCAGGTACTTGTACTCTAAAGATGCAAAAAACCCTTCCTAGGCCAAAGGTGAGCTGGGAAATTGCTTACGGTGTGAGATGCCATATTTGTGTCACTCAGGGTAAAGATTTGAGGCTTTTTATAAAGCTGCAATCAGCTTTATATTAGCTAGAAAAAATAGAGAAGTGTGGGGAGATTGTAACTGTATTTTTAAACTATATTGTATTTTTTTAACCCAGGTCTGTTGGATACTAACAAAGTAATATTGTAGAAAAATATTGTAGAATATTGCTGATTTTGTCCAGTGTGAAACACAGGTTTGCTTGTCTCTGGATATGTGAGAAGATGATGTGGGTGCTCTTCTTTCATTGTTTGGTTAGTAGTTCAATATGAAGCTTTCAAAACTTGTGGAATGGTGGCTGAACTATTTTTCTTTCATTATTCTTGCTGGGAGTCTCCATGCTTTTGGTGAGTGCAAGGTTCAGTCACTAATAGGATGGAATGATGTAAATATCCTGTCTGCCTTCCAGACAAGATTTATAGGCCACAGTTTTCCCCACCTGAAATTTCTGAGTGAGTCTTAGCCTAGACAAAGTCAAGGCAAAGCTTTCATCTCTTGCTGTCAAGCCAGGGTTTAATCCCGTGGTTTGGAATTGATGCAGCCCTTGTCAGGTTTGCTGCTGCTGGCACAGACATTTCTCACCAGGAGCCTGGGAGCCGTGCAGGGCACCGTATGCACCAGAATGTATACAGCACAAGTGTGGCTCAAATGCAAAAGCATTTTCTCGTGCTAGAATATGAATATTACTAAATCTCAACTGAATAGTGTAGAAAAGTGAATATTCATCTAACAAAATGTCAGAAGTCTTTGACATTTGGACACTCAGAGCAAATTGTTACTTGTTTTACTATCAATTTTTTGATCAACTAAAGAAATAGTCGATCGCAGAAGCATATCAATGTGAGAGTATCACTGAATGGATTACTATTCTAGCGATGTTTTTCTTGCTGCTGTATCACACGGACAGAATTATAATGCCTTTTTCTTTTTTTAAGATGAATACATTACCACTATTGGTATGTCTCTCTCTGCTTGCTCATTCTGTATTTGTACTTCAAGATTTGGACTGCAGGGGAGATTTAAGGAAGTATCATTATGAGCATTTTGTAGATCTCCGTCCCCGAACAAAAGTTACAGTAAATGTCTGCTACTGTCACTGAAGACCAACACTTGCAAATCTGTTTGGTGTTTTTTTGTTTTGTTTTTTTCTTTACTTGAAATTACTAGATCTATAAAAATCTACCCATCCGTGGATTGGCTGCCTGTTTGTTGGTGTGGCCTTCCCTGTAAGATAGGACTCCAACTGTATCAGTTAGGTAATTTGTGCCTTTGCTGATAAGGAGCTTAATGACTCCTGACAAATGGCTGTTAGTAGCCAGATTGACTGATGTGAATAAAATGATACTGAGAGGTACAGTAAAAGCACTACAAATACGCAGTAGAAGTTCAGCAATGTGTGTTTGATACAACTGATGATGTATCAAACAGATGTTAAAAATTCTTGCTAAGATCATTTTGGAAATTGCTAAATGCATATATATGGGGGGGGGGGAAAAAAAAAAAAAAAAAAAAAAAAAGATAAAGCAGAACTCCAGAGCTGAAGCTCCAGCTGTTACTTTTTGTTGTGACATGCTTTTTGGCCAGATGGAGGGTCTTGATCTTACTGTTTCTTAAGTAATATGTAGCTCTTCTTTTTTTTTTTTTTTTTTATGTTAAGTGGGACTACTTATTTTAATACCATGGCTTTTTAGCAGTAATCTGTGAAGTGCTGTTGGGTGTAACATATATGTGCCACATAAATATATACGGTGAGCTATTTATGAGTGCAGAATCTTCTGTAGAGAGAGAGAAGAATCAAGTAAAACAAAAGGTAAAATGATAATTAACATTGCATAAACTTGCGTCGGTTACACTGTCTGTACAAGGAATTATGCTGCTTCAGAACAGTGCTGTAGCCTGATAGTATTTTCTATCTGTAACTGCAAAAGCAAATGGAAATGCTGTTTTGCATAGAGCAGTATTTCACATACTGTGCCGTAGAAGTATTTGAACAATAGAACATAATATTGTCCAATATAATATAAACAATATAAAATGAGTCATATTAATATAATATGAGCAGAGCTACAAAACAGGCTGTACTTGAGATAAAAACTATTCATAGACAAAATGGGAATGAGAAACAAATAGTATTTCATTTTGCAAGGCTTTACTTGACACTGAAGTTGTTGCAGGAAGCTCAGGATACATTTATAGGGTAGTTTATAGCTTGCACTATTAAAAACAGCAGGGGAGAAAAGAGTTAATGTCTTGAACAGTTATTTATGGCCTTTTTGTATTTGTTAGTTTCTCACATTCAGGAAGCAAAGCTTTAAACAAAGAAAAGCCCTTTAAGAAACACTGTAGATCATTGCTAGTAAAAAGGGCCGTGGTATTGCTACTCAACAGATTATCTAGTTCTAACATCAGAACATTCTCGTTCTCTGTGGTGGATTTTCATAACTGAATTTGACACAGACTGATTCATCACTGCTGCAGTAAGATGTGGAGAGCAGCCATGATCAGGGTGCTGTTGTGCAAGGTTTCCACAAGTACGTAGTGCCTGCTCTGAAGGGCTCTAGGAGCAAAAGAGCAGACAGAAGAGGGGTGCTGTGGTGGGTAACAGAAACCAAAATCACAGGTTGACTTTCTTACTGACCCTGGTGCCCTGGAAGCTCTCATTGTTTGCCAGTTTCTCTGCTGATCTGTTCTCACAGCTCAGAGGTTCTCTTCCAGGAATCACACATTTGCCATGTACAACCCACTGGCTTCTTCCATCTGAGCCCTTTTTACAGCATTTGGCTAGTGCTGGTAGCAAGCTAACATCACTCCTCTTCCCACATTCCTCTTATTTTCATATGGCAGCCTGCACAGAAGCATCGTGGGTTAGATGTTGGGAAGGCTCTTAGTAGCCACAGCCCCAGGCTGCAGCTGTGGAGAATGAAATTACTGCTTAGAAATCTCCCTGGGCATCACTTGGGAAGAAAGCAAATGCTGCTTAACACTTACCGCAGGCTTTGTCCTGAAGGATTCTTCTTCCCAGTTGTTTTAGTAAGGCTACTTTGTACCTTTTTTTCTCACTGACCTTCCACACTGAAGTTAGATGCCTGCATCTGCCACATAAGCTCTTCTGCTCTCGTTGGAGACCTCGCCCAGCAGACCTAGCAGTAATCTTTGTGAGGCTCGTATAGGTTGAAAGTGTGGACAGACAAATTCCATGTCATTAAGCAGTCACTCATCAGAAGGAGGATTCTGCAGTGTCTGCTAAACTTCAGTGTCTTCTCCCTTTTCAGCTTAAATATAATTTTGTTAGGAAAATTGTTCAGCTCTTTCACAAATAGTTTTTACTGATATAGCTGTTTTTGTTTAAAGAAACCACTCTCTGTGCCCTTATCTCCATATTAACCAGATCAAAAAATCCCATTCTAGCTGTTGGATGCAGCAGAATCACTGAAACTCTGATAGCAAATACTCAGACTTGCAATCATCTTTCCATTTAAAAAGGTGATAATAATCTGAAAATTACTCCAAAGTATCCCAAACTCCAGTGGTGTTTTTGCATTCTGGGGTATACTGTAGTTGTCTTACAATGTGCTCTAACTCCAGCTCATTCATTTTCACTGTTCTGAATGTTTCCCAAAATGAACTTGGTTAGAATAGATCATGAAATTGCCACTCTTGGATGTATCTAAGGCATATAAATACATACTATACATACTAATACACTGAAGAAACTTGCTGAGTGTTCCGACCAGTTCTAAGATATTGCCAGGACTAAAGGAAGAACTTACTGTGAAATCCTTTTTGGTGCTGCTTCCAGCTCTCCTAATACATTTAATTCTGTGACTGTGAGACCATAACCCATTTCCAAAGTAATGAGGAAATCTGTTGATTCTTATGGTAACTTATTTGAAATGCTTTCTTGTCCCATCCACAAGATCTTATTTGTTTTTCAAAAGCTATGCATTCTGTGCAAGGGCAGTTTTACCCAGTGTTCGGGCGAAGTAAAAAGCCTGTTTTGAAATGCATGGAAGTAGTATGCATTAATATGAAGGAACCATCTAGATACACAGTTTTTAACACAGCCTAACTTATTTTCATAATAAAAGCCTGAATTTGTTAAGACTTTAGGTTACATCATCATGACTCCTTTAGTGCTTCATGAGATATCAGCAGGTGAAGGAATAGGGATTATTTTGGTATTCTGAAGCGTCTGGCATCCAGATTCTAACAAACACAATTACTTGTACAACTTATTCTTACTCTGACTCTTAACTATTATTCTTATTCCAAAAGGAAAATATTGTAGTGATCACACTATGGGAAAATGCTGTGACGGTGTCCTCTTCGCACTTTTGCAGTGACAAAATGAATTTAGTTAAAAATATAGTACCCTAGCTGGGAAGTGACAGCATGACATTCTGGAGTCTGTGCTGAGGTATTCTGAGGTCATAGAACTCATTTTGTGGGCTGCTTTCAAAATGAGCAGGCATCCTGTAAATACTGTATATTGCGTGTGCGGCTTCCTAGTGGGATGTACCCTCACAAAGTAGCAATGTGCCTCTTTTATATTCTGTTGTTGTAGCTAGCAAACAGTCACTTACTGTTTAGAAACCCGTGATACTGTAATTTCAAGTGTGCAGAGAGAATTTAAGCTTTGAAAGACTGGAATTTTTTTTGAACCCTTAATGGATTTTTTTGAAGAAGCAAGAAACCCATAGGCTGTGCCTAAAATGCGTTGCTGAAGAATTATCTCTCATGAAAACTTTTTCTTTGAATTAGGTATTTGGGATGCCACCTTAGCTCACTGCTCTCCAGAGACATCAATAGAAAAACCCCCTGAGGCTCTGCACAGGAACTAAATTTTCATTTCCATTTATTCTCCTTCAGAGTGTCCTTGGGGCTTTGGAAACTTGGAGGGTGAGGGAAGAGAGATGCATCTGATACAAAGCAATAATTCACACGACATTTAGGGATATAGTTCTGCAAGACTAGCAGGGAAAATCTGCCCAAATTGTATCCATACTATCCCATCATCCTTATTGAGTGGTATAGATTAAAATCTAAGACAATATTTGGTTAACACATTTCAAATTTAAACTCACGTGAGCTCTTAAAAAAAGGAAATTTAAATCTGCCAAAGGGAAAAGATTAAACTTTGGAGAAAATTAAGTATTTTTGTATGCTATAGCACATAGAGAATGTCAAACTGTTTGTAAGTGCAGTGCATTTGGTTTCCATGATGTCTTATCCTAGCAGCACATTTTCATGCCTTGTTATTTTCTGTTCTGCCATCCTTTTGCTGCAGAAGGTGCAGAATGCAGCGTGTCAGTTGAGGTCTCTGAGTGATACTATTGCAGGATGATGAGATAATTTTGCGACAACATATGTAGCCAGGATGGTACCTTCCACTTTGATGTTTACGCTGCTTTAAAGTGAGAGTGCAACCTTACATGTACTAAATCATAAGATACTGCAATTTATCCCATAGAATAAATTTAATTACAGTTGGCGGACTTTTCACGTGTCTTGTAGTGCTTTCGGGACGAGGTTTCCTGTGGCCTGATGTCGCCAGTCACCCCTGACTTGGGGCAGTTCTGTCAGTCAGCGCTGCGAACGGGGCTGGAGCGCTCACGAGAAGCAGCCTCCGTAAACCCCAGCAAGGTGTTCCAAGTAGATACTTGGGGACTGTCAGCCTCCCCCTTGTGGAAGAGGCCTTGCTGGGGACAAGACCCGTTCCAGCTGAGTTACATGTGCCAGCAAATTACAGTTGTAATGGCTGCAAAGATTTGTACACCTTTGAAATGACGTGGACCAGGCTGAGGCGCTTTTCACACCATTTGACGCCACAATCCCTCCATTTCGTGCTTTCTTACACTTCAGCTGGAAATTCTGGTGTAAGACTTGTTGGGACAGTGTAAGTTTTGGGGCAGTGGCGTGACCAAAGTCTGGTTTAATCTGGTGGAGTTCCCATTCTCTCTCTTTTGAATGGTATTTGAGTTTTTCTACATAACTAAGGAAAAAGCAAATAGGATGAGCTTTGGAAATTTCCATCAGGTCTGATTGGTTGCCTCTGTGTTAGGGCACAGCAACCATCTGCAGCAGCTTTGCATTCAGGATGTGGGTGTAGCCAGTGAAGTTCCAGCTGAAGTCCTGGTCATCCATCCCATCTCACAAAAGGGGTTCTGGTCTTTGCTGTTAACGTCGGGGATCTCTCCAGACTCTGCCCCAGTTTGAACACATGCAGCAGCATCCCAAGACAAAATTCCAACTCTTGATGTTTGTACTGAGGCTTTTTTCTTCTGTCTTGTCCTCAGAAGTAAATTGTAGTGCCTTAGAGGTGACAGTGGTTTTTGTATAAAATAAAACCTGCTAAGTTTATTTGGTTTAAAATGCTTCGTGATGCATTCTGAGATTACTGCATGGGTTAAGCTATGCAGCAAAGAAGGTTTGTTGACAGTTTGATTAACCTGTACTACCAGATTTCTGGTGCTTTTATTGTCTGTAAATACATAATAACATAGCAGTTAGTTTTAGCTCCAAGTAATATCATTAAATCAATATAGCTAAAAATTACTGAGTAAGGGTGTGTAATGGCTTAGTAAGTTGAAAATTTTTCATTAGGTCATTCTTTAATAGGATTTTTTAAAAAATGACCACATTCTTATTGTCCTTCATTGGTTTATATATGCACAGAAAGAAATGATTTGGTTATATGTTATTATGAATAACATGTGAGCATGCCTATCCAGATTTTATCTAAGTATATTTTCACTTCTGTTTCTTTAATGAACAAGAGGTATGAATTTAAAAGGTGGTATTTGAGACACAGCATTTCAATACAGGTTCTTGGGCAGAGATTTGAGCGGGGTTATCCTTCATGTCACTGCTGGCAAAGTGCTGAGTGGGACCTGTTCAGGCCGTGGAGGATGGGGAGCTCCAGCTGAGTGCGGCCAGGCGGGGGGCGATGGCCACGGCAGGAACCTGGAAGGGGGGAGCAGGGGGAGACCAGCTGAAGGCTGCAGCTTGGTGCTGGCCTTCCTTGCTGAGGTGATGCCTGCTGTTCCCTTTTCCCAAGCACTTGCTGCTGGGCTGTCTCTGCTTCTCTATACCAGGGAATTGAACTGGCTTGAAAACTCCCAGAAGTGTTTTGTAGCTGGAAAAGTTCTTGATCCAGTTAGCAGCTTGGCTCTGCGGAGTGTGTCGGTGCAGTGGAGGGAGAGGGTGAGCTGCCGGGGTAGCTGAGGTGAGAAGTCCTTGTTGAACCATGGCTGACTGCACGTGCAGACCCACAAGCTACTGGTGAAATATGGGACTTGTGAACAGCAGGAGGAGGAAGAAGGTAGGAGAAATGGAAGCTTATGGTGAATGCAAGACGGAAGTGAAAAGGGAGGTTAGCTTCTGGGTGAGGTAAATGGGATCATAGGCTCAGACTGTGAGGTTAATATACGTGGTCAGCTGGTAAGTGGCTAGTAAAGTACTTGGCTTCATTTTCTGTCACATAGTTGTCTGTGTTCTGTGTCTGGTTGGAATGGGAGTGTGAGAAACACCTATTGTATCTGTGAAAGTATCCACAGGAGGTGCAAAGCCTTTTCACTTTGCTTTCAGGAGGCTTTGTTTTAACTCCTGGAATTAAGAAAGAAAAAACGGAGTGTGCAAATAGTAGAGAAACTGGATGTTGGTTGCTGGGTTTGGCCTTCAGTGGAGTGCAGGTGTATTGATCTGAACTTTAACTTCCAACATGCAAAGATATTATCAGGTAAATATTGTCTGTTTCTGAACATCGTTCCATATTTCTTCTCTTCGTGGACGTTTTTATATATCTTTATTTCACGTTTTTTACAAATATGTTTATCAACATCATTTGCAGTCTCCAGCTCTGTATTCTCTTGAAGTTTTCTAATAACTTACTGTTCTATGGAAGGATACAGGCTGTAATAGAGTATGTATTATTTAATATTCCAGATTTCATACCAAAGATGATTAAGAGTTGCCAAGGTAGTCTCCTTAACTCCTGAAACACATTTAGCAATTGTTTTGTAAGATGAATATCGTGTAGTGCAAGTGTGGATTTCTCCATCCCTTACTGTACAGTCCTCTTCTTTCTCTGGAGATGTGTTTCAGTGGGTGTGGAGACATCTGAATTCAGGCACTTGCACTTTGTATTGCATTCATGCCTTAATTTAGAACCTCTTGGAGACCAGCTGCAGCCTTATTTAAAAAGAGAGGGTGGGTGGGGAGCTATGGAAGCATCCTGTGGAATAGGAACAGTCAGTTACAGTTGTGAATGGAGGTGGTTGTCATCTTGTCTTGAAACTGTGGGTTGGCTACCTTTGTTTTTTCCAGTTCAAGCACTCTTGGTATTTGGAAGACTAAAGCTACTGTTTCCACAAAACCATAGTAAACAAGGAAGCTAAAATGTGATAACATGGAGATGGATGCAAATCACAAGATTTATTAGTGTTTTACAACTATTAAATCCTATTCAGTAGAAGTAGAGATAGTTATTAAAATGGCAGATGTTAAGTGTAGTCTTTGGCTACTGATTCTGTTAGAACTGCCCTGACAATATTTAATATGAAGACACTGTTCCTGTAATATGCTTACTACAAAGAAATGGACCTTGTAGGATGTAACATTTGTGTGCAGTTTATGAAAATGGTGGCAGACAGTTTAATGAGGTTATGCTGAGAACTTCCTCATCCTTCAACCTTTTAGTCAAAACATGATAAGCATGTGAAGACAGAACAGAGAGGTCACTACATCTGCCTGTTTGTTTCTAAATAAACTGTCCGCTTATGGTAGAGCTGAGCCTGGAGCCTGGACTGCTGCTTTTACTCTCTGAGGTCTCCCAGTGACTACTTGCATTTTCTGAAACCACCCACAACTGTTCATTGTTGATTCCATCTATTTTTTTTTAAACTTCCTCCAGTGTTATCTCCTGGTGTGTGACTAACCAGTTCAAATGCAATAGTGCAGAAACTCTCCCAGCAAGTAGGAAATGGAACTGGCCTTTAGTATTGAATTTAAGATACGTTTCCATTGAGTTGGAGCTGATTCTGTTGAGCAGATCTTCGGGTGGTTTAAACTTTTTCACAGGTTCAGTCTGTCACAGGGGGGGTGCCTGTGCCTCCTTGGGCAGAGCTGCTCGGTGTAGGGGCTGCTGGCTGACCCAGCTGGGTGCTGGCTCCTCTCCCTCATGAAGCTCTGCAGTTGTCAGCCTCCTGCCACCCTGTGCTCTCAAACGCTCTGCTGTCCCTGAGGACTGCCCCAGTGCCATGCTATCTTCAGGCGAGGATCTGAATTACAGCCATATGTATTTTTGCAGCTAAGGTGGCAAGCTGGTAATTGAAGGTCAGTTTTCTTTCTCAGGTGATGGGCTTACTTTGCGCCTGTCCTCATCCTCAGGTTTGTAGCTTGGGAGAAGGTTCTAGTGAGAACAAGTGAAAATGAAGGATTCAGACTTCTACAAATGCAATAGATAGTTGGGGTACATTTGAAGAAGCTGATTAGCTGTAGTTTGAAGTGACAACTTGGTTAAAATGACAGGATTTCAGATGCACTGTCAGGTTCCGTACTCTGCTTTGGCTGAAAGTTGTAGTAATGCCTTACCAGTAACTTAAAACAATTCATATGCTGAAAAAAACAGTGTAAGTACATTTGACTTTTAGTTTTTAAGCTTGGTGCATCAGACGTGGTGTTCTCAGAAGCATGGCATAACTAAGGCACTATTTGTTGTATTTGAAGTAATAAGTTGCCATGAAATGTCATTTTGAACCTACTTCCTACAAAAATTGGTTGGTGTTTTGCTCTGGTCAGACTTGAAGGGCTCAGTTGTGGCTACTGTGTAAAAGGAGGTGGGGGCAGAAGAGTAATCCTCTCTGGATGCCTTACAGAGAGCCAGACACAGACTGTAATTATGCATTTTTGTTAAAACAAGCTGGGATTCCAAAAAATAATAAACTCTAATTGGCCTCTGTGGCTAGGGTCTTACACCATGTCTTGTCTCTACTTTTCTCGACTCCCCCCAAACCCATTTTAAATTCTTAATTTCTTTTAATTCATTTTAATTTCTTTTTTCCTGGTGACTTCCTGGTCCTTAATTAGAACCTTGTTTCATTTTTAAGGGCTGATGAATGGACAGGTGCTTTTCAGTAAAATTCTGTGATTTTTTTGCTAAACCTAGAACAATACTTGCATTCATATAACAATTTCCATTCTAATTCCCAGGCTGCAGGCCTGTTGCTTTGCTGAATTGGAGCCACCTCAGAGGACTGTAGCAGCCAAGGACAATGAGGCAGGAATAAGTTGGGTTTTTTCCCAGAAAGCCCCAAGCTATCTTCTTTGTCCAAGGCAGGCACACAGGGTATGGATATTTAAGGTCTCATCTGAAAGATGCAAATGAACAGACTGCCATGAGTTAGAGGTAATTAAAACCACATATTGAGATAATTGGCCAATTCAATTCTTGCTTTATTGCAGTCTTATTTTCTAATCTGAGGGATATGTTTTTAAGGTGTTAAACATTTCTATGTACTTGCCAATGCACAGAAAAGGTATCTGCAAGGAGCCTGTTTGTGCCACCAGAGAGAAATGTGCCTGCAAGCACGAATGATTGGCAAGCCATTGTTTGCAGAGTGTGTGTGTGTGTGTGAAGTTGCATATGAGGAACAGGAAAATCTGCTCTCGGATATTTTGTTCCTCATGAAATACGGAGTAGCACTGAGCCTGTAGAGTCTTCGGTCACTTGGGAATGTCCAGGGAGAGGATTCTTTATACCAAAGTTGTAATACCAAGTTGTCTTTCTTATGCCCAAGCCAAGCGAGTTGTTTTCAGTGGCTGGGAGTAAGGAGTGTCATTGCCTCCTCCAGAGGTAGCGTGGTAATGGCCACTGTTCTCAACAGTGAGGCTGTATAAAGCAGTTCTCATAATCTGCACGTTCCTCTGTCTGTTGCAGTTCTAAACTAGTGTTTTTCATGGTACTTGAGAACATTTTTGTGTAGTGTAGGATGGACTGGTTTTGACTTTAATCTCTGAAAAATTTGACCATTTTTTCTAGACATCTCTTAGAGTCTGTGCTCTGGACTTTCCCATCATACTCCACTGTACAGATGTCCCAGACTGTGAACGTCTCTTGCTGGGGAAGGGCTTTTGGAGCAGCAGCTCCAGCTCAGGCCTCCCCATCCAACCCAAGAGTGGGACCAGAGGTTGGCCACACACTGTTCTCTCTGCAACAGCAGCTGCCCCAGCTGCATCCCAGGTGTAGGTAGCAAGCTGCACTTACTTGGTGTTTCCCAGCATGGCCAGCAACTGCTGCCAGGATGAGTTGTTAGCAATCGTCTGTTGCACTCCTGGTTTTGAAGCTCCTTCTGTTATTTCCTTCCCTGCAGATGATGTGGTCCAAATGCTGGTCTCTGCGTCACTTTTCATTTACCTCATGAAAGAAGTCCCTTTTACTTTGTCTGGACTTCTTTAATGAATGGCTGCTTTTAAGACAGCTGGACCTTAGATCTGTGGGGGATTAACCCAGAAGCAAGAATAGTAGCAATAACTGATGCCACAGTTAATGACTTAGCCTGATGTGGGTACCACTCCAGTACTCCCTCTTCCACGGCTGAGGAAATGAAGGTGAAGTGGGTTAGAACAGTATGATTTCAGTCTTCTGAATAATGAAAGATAATGTGATAGCCGCACACAAAGGATTAATTTTTGCTTGGTAAGTTTAATTAATAACTTGCAGGAAGTCAATTTCTGCCTTCCATCAAATGGATGAAGGACAGAAGATCAATTTTCCATCTGCATCTAGCTTCTGTCAGGTTTAGGGCTTGAGGGGCTCTTTTTCCCCTTGGTGCTCGCTAACATTTGGAGGCAGCTTCTTCTAAATGTGTGTTTGAGCCACAGCAGGAGAACAGGTAGAACTGATATTGTCAAATCTTATCTCTGCTCATTAGTCTCAAATAGTGTTATGCCAAAGTTTCTGTATAAAAGCAATTACCATAACCTGTCTTTCTGAATCAATGTGCCATGGCTAATGTTTTGGCCTCCTTCCCCCTGATGCTGTCACGCTCTGGTGCATCACACGTTTTTGCCTTGTAAGACTTCATCCCAGAAGACAACGCTGGAGGGTGTTTTGTTTTTTTTTCTTCCCCCTTTCCCCCCAGTAATGGATTAATTCTATTTAACTGGGTTAATTGGTGGTAGCTAGAAAATAAATCTGTCCTGGCAAAGGGGTTGAATTGCAATTTGAAATGACCTGTGTTACCTAGAGCTCTTAACCCTTGGATAACGTGATGCAAGAAACTTTGTGTATTATTGTAGCAGGTCTCCTTATACCAGGAGGGATTTTCCATGCACAGTAAGTGAGCCTAGGCTGTAGAAACCCTCATGTGGAGTTTTCTTTTGCAGACAGCTCTGAAAATAAGTTCTCTGCGCGTGTGCAGAATGGGAATGAGGGTTCCTCTGGCCCTCCGCAGCGTTGCCAGGCGTTTGCAGGAATGGTGTGACCTCAGCATTGATAAGAGAGGAAAATCTCAATGTATGAGGATGCTGGCTAGGAAATGGGTCAGTTGCTTATTGAATGCATGGGAATATCTTTATTGTGGAACTTAATTTCCTTCCTAACTTCACAGATCTCAGCTTTGATGTCCCTTTATACTGTAAGGAGAACTCAGGCATATTAATAACTGCTCTTTCTATGATTCCTTTTCTTATGTTTGGGCTGAACCTGAGTTACTACTTTTACTCTTTAGCATTTCCTATAGAGATAACTGATAATATTTAGTATTGACGTGTCTGACAGAATGAAAGCTCTGAGAGTAGCATTTTAATGCTTAAAAGTATTATTACTGGTGAAGCCTTCTTCAGGTTTAAGCTCCATTTTCCCACCTTGGTACTTTCACAAAAGAGCAAAGGACATAACAGGATTTCTTTCCTTAAGAGGCTATTCTCTACAAATTGGTTGCGTGAGACTGGCACTATTTTAGTTAACTTGAAGCTTGCCATAAGAATCCTTTCCTTGCTAGGAAATACATTGCAGTTCCAAAATTGCCTTAGCTTTGTGGCCCTGGGTTTATGTGTGATGTTGCTGTGGGTTATTAATGGAACTTAACTCCTTCAGTAGAATTTATATGTCAGTTTAAGTTACAGAGACTAGGGCCTTGATGCTACCACCCTAGAGCTAGTTTAGTTATCTCTGACGAGCATGAAAGCATAACCAGTTTGTTTAAGCACAGTACCTTTTGTAAACAAATCAAGAAATTAGTAAATAAAGCATAGGTTCTAGACTGAATTTAATTTTTTATTATGGTAAAAAATCTCAGGATGCATTTGTAATTCAGAGGTGGTAGAACTGCTCTTTTCTCACACTCTTCTTCTTGCTTTTTATACTGTTTTACAACTTCTTAATTTAGTTAACAGCTTTGCTGTCTGTGCAGTCAAGTAAACAAATGACTCTAATGTGTGATTACAGATAGTATAACAGATACTTGAATTTGAACATAACCAAGTCCTGGTAACCTGTAGAGTATCTCCTGAAATATATCATTTTGTCCAGTTAAGAATTAAGTACTTCACTTACCTGGCCCAGTTCCCATAGCATTCTTACTTGTGTTGCCCTTGTCTTTGCTTCAGTGGTGGGCATAGCCTTATGAACAAATCAAGAGAGAAACCTCAGGAGGTCTGTGGTCATGAACGTTATTTGTGGGTGCTTGACCCCTGTAGCTGAGTGCAGACCAGGGCTATCTACCTTCACGTGCAGCTGGGTCATGCATGAGACCGAGTTTCCTTTACGTGTGACCTAAAAAGTAGTGCAGAAATCCTACATATTGATTCCTTGGGTTTTATCTTAACCCACAGCTGTGGTGTTCTTTATTGATTAAATAATAAATAGCGTTTGTTATTGGTTAAACAAAACAGCATATCTGAAATTCCAGCTCCTCTGTAGAGCTGGTTTCCACAGTCATGGGGGTACAAAGGTCCCTCCCTCCTACTGGTTCGGTGTCTTACACCCCTCCTGGAGCTGTCTGTGGCTCTTACTTCCCAGAGGTGTTTGGGCTTGCTCTCTGAAGGTGTACAGGAAGAGCAGCAGGTGAGGGTCCTCCATACCTTGGGCATTCACTTCCCTCCACTCTCCACAGCTGGCACCGCAGGTTTGCGCTGCCTCGATAGTTTTGGGGTTCTGGTCTGTGGCTTGATGGGTTTCTGATCCACCCTAGTGTATACAGGAGTAAAACTGTGTAATGGGCTGTACAGACAGGGTTCTAGGCATGCTGGAGCAAAGAGGGCAGAGAACAGGCTTGCAGAGCAGTTCATCTCCTTCTCTTCTTCTGTACATTATATAGTGATTATTTAGCTTACAGTGCCATCCTGGTTTTCTGCCTCCAAAATGTCTTACTTGAAACATAAGATTAGACCTTGAATTCACTTGTCTTAAAATAAATTAGCTGTAAAGTTTTAGAATTCCATAGGTATTTTATTTCTTATGCAGAACAGGAGGAGAAGGCTTGAGAACATACAGGCTTTCCGATACAGGCAGTACTGTTAGTATAGATATAGAATTTCAGTGTCTGCAGCTCAGTGGTGCTGTCCTTACTAATGTGTTATTTGAAAATTCAATTTATTCTCCTCTCACCTGAGAGTAAATATAAAACCAGGAGAGATATGTGAAGTCTTAATGCTATTTGGATAGTACTCGTCAGAACTGTCATGGACCCAGTAATTCCCAGCATCACCCACTGTGCTGATGTGGGTTCAGTCTGTGGCAGTCTGAGTGTCACTGGAGAAAATGGAAATACTCCAAGCCCAATCTGTGTGTGTACCTAATAACAGGGGTGATACGACTGTTACTAGGCTGCAACTGTGAAATAGTTCCCTTTCCTTTCCTGTGAGTAGGAGACTGCAATAATAACTTCGGTCTGTAATCTCCTTATTTCTTTTCCCTCTAACACCAGCAAGGAGCCATTGCATATGCTGCTACACACCGTTTTTGTTGGTACAAATGCTACCAAATGCTGGATGTTCAATGACTGTACCCAGGTCATTCGGAAAGGAACAGGGGGGTTCCTTATAGCAGGAGGTGTAGTAGTTAGGGAAGACTGTAAGTCCATTCGTTACCAATGAGCATTGAAGCCATTACCAATTGCATGCAGATTCCCAGTTAGAGGCTTTCTAAAGGGTTCTTAGAATTCTGTAATGGTTCTAAATAAAACTTATGGGGATTGTTCTGTAAAAGGTCTTTAGCCTAATGAGGTGTGAAAATTCCTTCCGTTTGTTACCTTAATTAGTCACAAAGTACATGACACATTTTTTTCGTGATTTTTTTTTTCCTGTGGAAAATATACATGACTTCTACTTAAAATAACTTTAGAATGACAAAATTCCTTGCATCTTAGGAACTCTGAGCAGATCAAAACAGATGGGCAGAATGAGCTCTTGAATTTCTCTTGCTGTGCCTTACTGAAGCTACCATTTCTTTCTGAAGATAGCATCCTCATTGAATGCGGACCATAAATGAGAATCACATATTTCAGAAAAAGATTACATTACTGAGGAGGTATGTGGATAGAGACCCTTCAGAAACATGTTCTCAATGCTTCTCTGAGCCATAGACTTCCTTCAGGAGCAGGGCTTATTTGTACTTTTTTTTTCCATTCACTAGTTCAGTATAATATTGCAAGTAGAAATTCCTCTAATGACTACTCCTTTTAGATACTGTGGCGGTGAAGGATTGGTAATTAGTTCATTGTTAAAGTCTTGCTGAAGTTAGTAGTGGAATGTTCTAAGAGGTGGTTTATTTAGGATTGCGGCGCAGTAAGAAGCTCCTTCTGGAAATTTTAAATGGAAGCTTTGCCTGTCAGAGTGGGAAGGTGCTCACCCATACTTCATAGGTGCTATATATCCATGTTCAGATGTTCTATGTGAAGGCAGAGTGACTGAAGTAGGATGTGGGCAATGTCAACTGTGTATTTCTCTGTCAAGTTGTTAAGGATCTGTATCATGATGTGTGTTACTGTCATGAACTTCTCCAGTTAGCAGAAATGAACAACCTGAAAAAGCACAGTTCCTGAATCGTAACAGAAGTTAATAGTTCAGACAACCATCCCTTTGGAATATTATGGGTACAGCTGACCTCATCCTGGGGAATGTGGACAAAATAGATTACTCTTTGAGTTTCTTCCTATCCAGCCCTGTGTTTTAATAGTTTGTGACTTTACTGGCTTTATTTAGACACCATGTAAAGCTGATTGCATTTGCAGGGTACATCACAGTAGCTCTGAAGCATGTGAATAATATACATTAGTGAGCTAACTAAATTTTTTAAGTGCAGATGTGCTGTTTTCCAAACATTTGTTAGAAAAAAAAATCCTTATAAAATTGTACCCGAGAGCACATATAAAGTATTTAGCATTTGAAAACCATCATTTTCTGGAACCAAGGTGGTTCAGTTGTTTCCTTACCTCTTCTGTGGATGATGTAAGATAGTGTCAATCAGACACTGGTCACAAGCATCTAAGTATGTCAACTTACTGTCCTTAGAAAGCTATCTGTTAGTCAAGAAAGTCTTTAAATTGACAGCAGCTATGTAGGTAGTGTAAGAGGAATGCTGTGCTTGGTAGCACAGGAGGAATCCCACATCACCATCTTGTAGCAAAAACACCCTGGCAGAAGGATGATCATCTCCACTGTTGAAAGGACTGCTCTGGTTCAGGTACATACCCACGTGAGCTTGGAGGAGACACTTCTTGCAGTGTCACTGAGACACTCAAACCAGACTGATAAAGGGTTGGAAGCTCCTTGGGGCCTATTTGAGAGGACGTTGGTTGATGTGGAAGAATAAAACTTCTTCCATAAAAAGGAGCAAGGAGACAACATTTCATTAGTTTTAGGAGCCATAGCTGATAGCAAATCTGAAGACAAATGGGAAGAGCAAATGTGGCAGTGATTATTTTTAATAAAAAAGAGTGATTTCTGTGGAGAATTGGTTTTATTGTGTTTCTTTGACTTTTTTTCATGAACCTGATTAATTATGTTGCACAGTCTAAGTCATATTTTCCCTGTTCCATCTCTTTTCAAAAATAAAAAGGCTGTCTCCTTACACCTACACTTCAAATATATTTTGGCAGGATGTATGAATTTGAAATGTGAGGTGAAGGTTTCTGAACTGCGCAGCCAGCTAATAGCAATTCAGATTGGTTCCCTAAGAAGCAAGAGACATGAGAAGACTTTTGTTGAAAGGTCTACTGAAAGAATGCTGAGATTTAGGCCAATACCAATGTCTGCCTAAATGCAGCTTACTGCAGTTCTGTTCTGTGCAGTATCTTGGATTATTTTAGCTCAAGAGGTTGGAAGAAAATGTCTGAGTTTTTGTTTTTCCTCTCCTATTTATTGTCTTTATGTACTTGACGGCATATTAGGTTTAATTTTACAAATGGCTTGGAGAGGCAGGCCTCATTGATTTGCTGTAGATTGAGCTCATCATGAGGCCTCTCTGGAAGTCTTCCCTGGGGGCGGGGCGTCCGTGGCGTTGGGCAGCACAGGCTGTGGGGAGCTCTGCGGCGGGGGCTCCGCTAGCGCCTTGCCTGGAGGCCGCTGTGGTTCTCGCCCCCCGAGGCGTGGCAGGGGCCCGGGCTGCAGTGCAGGCAGCCTGCTCTGCTCGGTTCTGCCCTCCCAACGGTGCCGTGGGGCTTCTCTGCTTTCTCCTGGAATGCGCTTGAAGGAATTGGTATGATCATAATTATACAGGCTTATGTCTTGCCATTTCTTTCAGCTGAGAAGACTCATCAGCTGCTCTTTCAGGACCGGTTTTGAGGCGATTATTAATACAACACGGGATTTTTTCCTGTGTTATGAGGCTGTGCTATTTTGGCAGGTTTCAGCCCAATACCCATGAGGCAGTTTCACCCCAACTGTTAAGTTTCTTAAAAGAAGAGTACTTGTCTCATGGGATGATGAACTACTGCCACCAAGGTAGTGCCTCCTCATTTCTGTGTCTTCAGCAGAGTTTCTTGGGAAGCCTAGCACAGGGCTGGAATCTCAGGCTGTCTTTCCCACTTCATCCAAGAGGTGGCAAAGAGAAGCATGACAAAGCTTCTCCCTCCTGCCATGGATAGCAGACATCTTCCCAAGTTTGTGGATATCCAGTACCTTTCCACTTTGTTTGCATGCTAGGAGAAGCAGTCTCTAGACTTCATTACATATTTTAGCTTCTTCCTTACTAGTGTAAGCTTGGTGCTTTTCTGCTAAAAGTGACACCTATTTATCTGTCCCTTAGCGAGTCGTATTGCGTTCCCCACTCCAGAGGCAAGTTCTAACCTTGTATCTTCAATCTACTGGTCTAGGAATATATCTCCATTTGTTCCTGAAATACAAGCGAATAGTTATTTATGCGTTTCTCTAAAGCTGGTAGCTTCAAGACATTTCCATCCATTGGCTAAGAGAAAACTTGTAGTGCACTTGTGATAAGCTGTGGTAAACAGCCTGAGATGTTAGCTCCTCCAAAACCGAAACTTCAGGTGTTAAATGTTTCATCTTGTCTTTACCGTGAAAAAATTACCTGCAGAAGCTCAGGTTGAGACACTTAGGCATTTCTAATAGCTCCTCATGTCAGCACTAACGTGTGCATATGTGCTAAATATAGAATGCAAATTACCTGTTCTGTGCTGCAATTGCTTTCCTAGGTGTTGTATTCATAGAGCTTCATTTATCGTAGTTTCTAGGCAATCAAGTGCAGCAAAATAAGAGCTAGGACTTGGAAGAAAAGTGGCTTTCAGTGCTACTTTTTGATGCATGTATATTTGTTCGTTATTTTATGTCTGCATCAAACTAGATGCAAGCCTGCCCTTTTTATTTTGGTGCATCTGCATTTCTGGTTCTTGCTGGATGTTATTAAAAGGGAACGGCTGTTTAGCAGCAGAGCAGGTTTTAATGTGGGACTCAAATGAAGTGCGTGAGCCCAGAGAAGGCAGTTGCTTATAAGAAATGCAAATCCCATGTAAAATGGGAAGGAACAGAAACGCACCATTGGAAATGTGTTATTTTAAAAAGAAGCTGTGATTAGAGGGGGTGTGGACTTGTGTGAACGGTGGCAGCTGTAGGTGTTTCTGACCAACACAGTCACCGCAGCTCGGGGGGCCGCGGGGTTTGAGCTGCCGTGGTCCTTGCCGAGGGCTCCTTGCTGCACGTGGCCGTGGCTTTTGTAGCCAAGTGGCAAAGCAGTGAGACTCCCAGAACTCACTCCTCCTGCTTTGTTTTCTGTGTAAGGCAATCTTCCCTCATAGGCCAGTTGTAACCATTTGGCTTACTGTGATTTCAGGCCTGGAGAAGGGAATTTCTCATGGATGTCCTTTGACTGAACATCCACTGCAGCAAGTGGGCAGGCCACGTTCCTGAGGCATAAGGCTTAAGCGAGGTTGTCTTTTTCTGAGTCCTGAGCTGCTTTTCTCTGACCCCACAGTGTCCGAGCCCTGTGCTTTTAGCAAGCTGGAGGAAATCCCACTGGAATCAGTGTGGCTGGACTAGCTGCACGTGGGACATTCAGGACTCTCCCCATTTGGGACAGAAGATATGCAAGGCAAGGGAACCAAAAGTGAGCTTATGATTAAGTAAGACAAATACCCATTTACATCAAGGGTTTGAGTTACCTGGTTTGCTTGCTTTTGGTTTTCAGATATAGATGAAAAATACAGCAGTCAGGAGTAAGGCAGCTACTTGATTCATAACCATGTCAAGCAATCACAAGTTGGATTCTGCATGATAGACTGGATGCATTTTATTGAGCACGTTTCTGATGCAGACAGGCACTTCTCTCCTGTTTAATGTCCTTGAAGTAACCTCTGTGATTGAGTTAGTTTATAATAATTTTTTATTTCTGATGCGAATAAAATAGAATCTAACTAATGTTAGTGGTTCCTTACTGCTATGGGCATGAACTACTTCTTGACACAATCTCATGAAATAAACACATACCTGTTTGCAAGATGTAAACAACAAGATTCATTTTATAGTCCACAATAAAGATGGCATCTTAAAGATTCATGATGGGATTTTGTATGTTTTTTCATTTTTCATAATTATCCAAGCCTTATAATTAACATTTTTATTCAGTTAAAATCACATAAGTAGGCATATTGTTCTGATGGTCTAAAAGGTTTATTATGTATAAGAATTAAATTGTAAAGTTATGAAATGTCTTTAAAGAACAGAGGACTAATTTGGTTTTCTTCTTGCTGTTTTCTTTTCCTTTAACATAAATTATTCTTTTGTTTGCAGGCTGAGAATGCTTGTACTTAATAGCAGCAAAATGAAAAACTGTTAAAATTGTGTGCCTTGGTTTCTGACTCCTTTTCCTACTTGGATGATGGTTGGACTTGATGGTCTTAGAGGTCTTTTCCAGCCTTAATGACTCTATGATTTAGCAATTGATAATGGCAGTGGATATTTTACTCAATGGAAAAAGCATTTTGAAAGAGATAATGACATAGTTCCCCACTAAGATTCATGCTTTGTTTCTAATGCTAAGTGTTATGGTTTTGACTTCTTGTGGTGAGTAGGTTTGTTGATGCAAAGTAACCAAAGCTTAATCTAGTGGTAGCATTTATAAAAGCCTTGGTTATTGCCTCCAGAAGAGGATTCTTTTTAGATACAACTTTTGTTGTCCACTTTGGTTGTTTCACTTAAGTTTCCTTTTCTTGTGTGCTTCAAGTACTGTGTCTATGGAAGAAACATTGGAAAAAAAAATCAGCTAGTCCCTGTGATTATGCACTGTACTGGACGCAAGTGAAAGACAAATGGAAGTTACTGGGGAGCCCCAGTACGCAGCACTCTGGTGTGTTCTGTTGCAGCTGTATACAAGCCTTGCTTATAAGTGGTCTTAAACCCCAGTATCTTTAAAAGGGGTAAAAAAGCTCTTGCATGGCCCCTGAATTGCTGGAAGAATACAGTGCAAGGTAATCCAGCTATAAAGATCTCTTGAATTAATTTCAACATATTCGCTGTTGGTTGCTCATTCTAAACTATTCTGCTAACTGTGATGGGAATTTGATGTGTAGACAATGCTCAAATTAGGTTCAGGATTGAATTTTTGCCTCTTTCAGCACATGGTTTAGACGTTCAAGCAGTGCTTTATCAGTCAAGATTTTATGAAAGTGAAAATTACTTGTTCATTATTCTCTTCAAGGGTGTTAAATTTTTACTACCTGACCAGTGCTCAGCTTGCCACATCACCCCTTAATGTTAACGTCCTTTTTAGATGGATCTAGGCAAGTCACCATTTTAGACCCACAAATAGGTCTGCATTAACTTCTTTAATAAATCTACTGCAGTGTCTTCTGTGTAATATAGTGATATTGATCTCTAAAATGATTAAATAGATCTTTATGTTTTCAGACACTTTCAAAAATTATTTGTACAAGTTAGGGGAATTTAAACTGTACTACAGTTTATCATCTAAAATGGTGAAAAATCGTTCAAAGGATGTAACATGACTGGATGTATTTTATGAGATTGTTTTAATCATGGCTGTGTCAGTGACTTCCTGTGGGTCAGCAGTGATTTTATATCATGACAGGTTTTAGCTCTTTGGCAACAAATTTTTGATTTTTTAAAATCTGCATTATCCTTCTTGCTTTAAAAAAGCAGTGATTCATATTATCCACTCCTGAGGTACCTGTTAGGATTTGCTGTGACTATAGAAGTTCTGCTGAGAGAGACCTACATACAAAAACCACTGAAGCTTTCTACTGTACTCATTATTCCAAGTGCAAGTTACAGGCTTAAGCCTATTATTAGCTTGCATACCAAAAAAAAAAAAAAAAAAAAAAAAAAATTTACCAACACACACCCAAAAAAAAAAAAAAAAAAAAAAAAAAAAAAAAAAGATAATTTGACAACTAACTCCTACAAATTACCCATTATCCCTTTCTTTAAAAACTGTGAGCACTTCTGTATTCGGGCCAGTTTCCGTGCTTGCTCTTAGTCACTGTCATGGGGCTCTGTGTTAGTTTGACTGGAGCTGGCAGATGTATGCTTCTTAACATGCTAGCCGGAACCCCATCAGAGGTTAGTTTGCAAAGAAATAATAAAGGGTTTGTTTTCAGAGAAGCAGACTTTGGGTTTGAGTGTTTTCCTTTCTTCACATTTAGCCAGTGGCCAGCCGTGTAAGCATCTCTCTAATTTTAGGGCTGCTTGAATATCCAGGTTTAAACCTGAGTCTGCAAGCTAAAATGCCTGACTGGGATTTCAAAACCCACTAAAAAAGACGAGTAAGTTTTTTATTTTGTTTTTCCTTTCTTAAATACAGCCTATTCTGTCAGTAGTTGGTGTGTGGTATGGGGTGGTTGTGTTTTCAGAAAGTGCCTATCTGACAGTTTTGAATGGGGCCTGAAGACAAAATGAGTTACTTTTCTCTGTCCAAGGCAAGTGAAGAGATACTTTCAAGTGTACAGTTTGGTTTTTCTTTTTTGCCTTTTGTTTTCCCATATAATGGTGAAAAGGCTTTCTTTTACAACCCATGAATTGAATTCAGGGCTTCTCAAGAGCGTGTCTGGCTCTGGTCTTTCACGCTTTTGAACACAGAACCAAAAAGGAAAGGAGAAGGGAGCGAGGGATGCTTCCTTCCACGAGTCGCTCTACACCCAGGAGCTGGGTGCTCAGAATTCAGCATGCTGATGTGAGGGGCTCCAGGTCACGAGGCTATGCTGTCTCATGCTGGGACAAGTCACAGTGGAGGGGACCATGACTCAGTGGTACTGCTAAAGGGCTAGGTCTCTTTCCATGTAAAGCCCTCCTGGGAGAGGCACTTTTGGGGTCATGGCTATTGTTTCTCAGCACAGCCTGGCTGGCTGTGTCTGGCATGCTGGGTATCGGATTGAGGCTGAGATCCTGGAGCTGTCACTGGTCCGCGTGGGAGCTCGAGGTAGGGACCACTGGGTGTATGTACTTCATGGTCACACAGCTGAGAAAAGAAGTGTTAACAACGCAGGGAATAGTGGAGTCTATCGGGGAAGCAAGAAAAGGTTCAACTGGGAGGAAGGAAGTTAGATAGCTGTGTTTTGGAGAAAGGCAAGATAGAAACCAAGCTCCCTGTACTCCAAGTAGCTGTCTGGTGAATGATTGAACTGGCCAGGTAGGTAAGAAAAGTGTGGCCAGAGGTCCAGGGGATGGCAAGTCCTTAGCATAGGTTGAAAGATACAAAATGTCATGGTAGCACTTCTCGCTTGAAAGGAGATAGTTGAGATTCACAGTGGCTGTTTCTGGATCACTGAAGACATCGAACAGGGTTTGAGTGCGCCGTGTCAGTGCCAGTGCCACCTGCTTTAAGAGGGAATTTGTGAGTTCCTTGCTTCGGCAGCGTTGCTGTTTATTTCAAGTGAAGTGCTGACTGTAATGGCTGAAAATGCCATTGAAAATTTGGGCCTAACGGAGCAAATAATTGCGTAAGGAACAAGCCTGTAATCATTCCCAATAAGAACTTGAGAACACAGATTGCTGTGTGCGGAATCTCTCCTTGCTTGATGATCACTGACATTACCATTGGATTATAAAGACTGCGACGTTTCTCTCTGATAATTTTTTGTGCCCTTCTATGCTGCAGAAGTAATGGCTGGAATCAAGTGGCATGAAGAGCAAGAATTGACCAGAAAAGCTCCTTTTCAACATGTATTCCTAATGGAAAATAATGATGTCCAGAACCAGTCTTGGCTGATTTCTAGAGATCTGCTTCAGGTTTTCTGTGGATTTGAACCAATGTAAAAAATTTCTTTCCAGGTGTCACCATTGACATTGTAGAGGGAGAATCATATTGCATTTAATCAAATAAAGTAGGCTTTTGTTTCTTCCTTGATTAAAAAGCTATGAGCTTGTGATTGTGGTTTGGTCCCTAGGAAAGCTAGAGTAGAGTGGAAGAAAAAATGAACTATGGAAGCATGGCTGGTGCAGATATTCTGGTGTCCATCCTAGGCTTTGCCAAGCAGCAGCTGCAGACTTCTTTTCTGTAGCAGGTGTCATAGTGAGACATGGCTCACTGTGACACCTGCTGTAGAGAATAGTACTGCAGAGGTACTGCCTCCTTGTACTGAATAATTGAGAGTGCCATAGTCAGGAAGGCTGGTGGGTCTGTTGTGGAGTACTTAACATCTATTGCAACATGCTGGTTGCCTTCCCATGCGGTGCCCAATGTGGTGTTCTTAGTCCTGGCCTTGTGTGGGGAAGTAGTATCTGTTGAAGCAGTTTTGTAGAAAGGCTTTGCTGGAGTGGTCCAGAATTACAGTGAAGTTTTTATAATCCATTTACACTTGATTTATAACTGTATTAAGCAGAAAGTAACATCATGACCTCGAGAGCCTTGTCATTAAAGCCCAAACAAAATGGAGCTTTTTTTTTCCCTAGCTACGTTAGTTACTGGCCCTAATGGAAAGAGT
>NW_008598510.1:50320-72805 GCF_000691845.1 Merops nubicus
CAAAACACTCAGGCACTTTGTTGAGAAGAAGTAGTACTCTTTCATGTTGCCAACTGAACTGGTGACAGATCATGCTGTATTTGGGGAGGAACTGGGATTAGAATATGGCCTCAGACAGAGTCAGCAGAGTCTTGGGCTGTCTTGTAGTGGTTGTCATCAACTATGGTACTTGTGTCCTGTCTTAATTTTACTGAAAAACAGACCGTGGATAAAAGGCTGGAGTATTTCAGTTTGACATTGTTTTTTTAATCTTCACCTTCAACAGTTTTATAGAAAAACTGAAAGCAAGACTATAAGTTAGAGCCAACCTTTATATTGAGATCTGGTTAATTAATTTCATTTGCATGCCTTCAGACTTGAGGTGGCGTTTACTTAAACACTTATTTCTTCCCTTATGTGGAAGCCTTTCAGTTTATCTTTCATATCCAGTGCCACAGCAGGGATCACGGGTTGACATTTTTAATAGTTTTTAAAAGATACCATGATGATTTCTGGTTTTATCGTAGTTTGTTTTCAGGTGCTTTTCAAGATTCACAAGTAAGCAGTCACAGTCTTTAGATATTTTTCTTATTACCTTGTTTTGTTTAATGCAAAGAAGCTTCAACATATCTGACTTTCACAGTTTGTGTGTGAAAATCTTTTTTAGTGTACTGTTTATACTGGGTACAAGTTAGGAAATATATTTTGGATGTTTCCAAACTAGAGCTGTGCTTTCCACCTGAATTGAAGAGTGGTGTATCTTATTCACGAAACCCTGTGCCATTAAAGGATCATGTTCAATATTGTTCCCTCGTATGACTTACATGTCATCAATTGTTCCACAGCCTCAAGGCCATTTTAGACATGGTTGGACAGTTGAGCATTTAAAATGATTTGGGAAGGGCCAAGAGCTAGGAGTCATTGAATTTCTTGCTATTGTGTTTGAAATGTTATAAGCAGCAGTTGTGTTCTGTGCATCTAAGAAATGTGGGTAGGTCAGCTAATCCAGCCACGGGCTGATGGGCAGTTTCGCAGTTCGTCTGTGACAAGACCTCATTAGCAGTACATAGTTCAGCCGTTGGTTAAGCCTGGTGGCAAATGTGCCATCTGCTTTTGTACAGTCTTGGATCCTGCCAGACCTTCATTCAAAGGCATCCCTTAGATCTGATCATCCAAGTCCTGAGAACGGGCTCAGAGGTGACAGTTGTGATCAGCGGGAGCATCACACAGGGATCACCGAGGTGTGTGTAACCTCAACAAAAAAGCAGCAAAAACTGCACTGAATTTAATTGTGTGTTCTGAGAAGTTATTTCAAGGAAATGTATAAACTGAATATAGTGGAAATAACACCCAGATGAAGTCAGCAAAAAGAGGCTTCAATTATAGCAGGTAGAGTGAGTGGTGGAGATGGTGGACATAAACACTTATTCCCAGGAGCTAAGACTAGTTGTAAATGGTAGTAGTAGGGAGATATTCCCACAAGAGCAGGCTTTTGTATAGTGAACCTTCACTACAGCATTTCTAAGTCCTCGTTGTCAGGGATAGGATATTGAACTAAACAGCTGACTGATCTGATCTGATCTTCCAGATCTATCTAAAAAAAATAGAAAAGCCAAACAGAAAGAGCACTGCAGTGTAAATTGTGATAGCAGAAAATTGCTTTTAATGAAAAAGTTATATAGGACTCATAGAGGAAGATCATGCAATGGGGTATTTTTATTGCAGATAAGAAAATGCAGAAAGCAAAGAAAGCAATTTTTAACTGTGTGAAAGATTGAATTTGAGCAATTTGTGATTTTAAAGAGTCAGGAATATGGAGTACAAATACACTGATATTTTAGCTTAGAAGTATTCTGCTGCCTTCCTTTTTTGGCTGAGATGCTGTTGCGCATGTGAACTCTAAAAATACTGCTCTTGAGTTCCCATGTCAAAATAAATTTCTTTCCCTTTAAAGCTGCATGTAACAAAACGGCGTTTTCAGTATCCAAAAGGATGCTGATGAGTGGCTGTGCACCTTAAGCTAGGCAGTTGAACTTATATAATAGACCATGAGAAACAGGTTTGCACAGTGAAATCAGTACGCAAGGCATTGCTCACCTCTGGTGCGGGCAGGGGTAGGAATGAAGTTGGCACATTTAGAAAAAGTGATATGTTAGGGTGTTGTTTTTGTTTTTCTTAGGATTATTTCATGTGTGGAAACTTTGAAAGCGTCTGTGGCGTTGCTGGTGGTGGTGGTTTGGGAGGTGTACGTAGAAGTTTGGTTGTTCCATCCTCCCATTTGGTGCAGAGCCATGACCCCGTGTGTAAATCCTTGCTTTTCCTGAGCAGTGTCTGGGGTGTTGAGCGCACTGGGGAGCTCAGTGACGTGCTGTGGGTTTGCAGGAGCGAGCTTTTACGCTATCAGTTTCTGACCAGGGAGAGAATATTCCCATGCAGCTATTCTTTATGGACAAATTTCTTACGAAAACGTCACAGACAAGATTTTGTCCTTACCTGCATATATGTAAACAAAATCTACCCGTATATTTGAAAAGATGGATTTATAAGGCAAAAAATACCTCTGTGCTCATGGAACGTTTTTAGGTTAGAGACTGTAACCCTCCTTTTTGTTTCAGGTCCAGTTACTTCTTTCTCTTCCTTTTTAAATTGAGTAATGGGTGTTGTCACTCCTAATTCTGTACAACAATACAGGTCCTGTTTCAATCCTGTTCAGAACAATAAGATATCCAATTTGCTGCTAAACGGCCTAACAGACTGTTTAGTTCTCCATGAGCAACAAGTAAGCATGAGATCTTCCAATGTGGCATTCAGATGTCAGCTGCAATTTTATAGATACTCTTTACTGCTGTAAGTATATAAGGACATTAGATGGCAAAGGGAAAGTATTTGTTGGTATTGTCTTCTGGAAAGAAAAGCAATTCAGCGTTTACAAAACTCACGTGCCAACGAGACAGAGTTACTAATGTTTCATTTGTGCGAAAAGACTTGAAATTGTTTCAATTCCAGAATAGAAGAATTACATAATAAAATCCTGACACTAAATTAGGAAAGGATTATGCTGAAGTGAAAGCACCATTCATTACTCAGAAATCCTATCATAGGCGGAGGGAGAGGATCTTTTCCGTTGGCTGAACGGGCTGGAGATTTTGAGCATGATGTATCGCACCCTTGTGTGACAGATGCTCATTGTTTAGTGACTCTTCTACTTTGGCAAAATTCATCCAGCTTACTTTGCTAACAAAGACTAATTATTAGAGTTAATATGCCATCAGCAATGTGCATTATGGGCTTACTGGATTTGAGAGCTTCTTTACCATTTTTAACAAAACCAAGGCCTGTTATTGAAAGAGGTATATTTTCCTTTTTTCCACCTTCAAAATAACAGTTTAAAAAAAAATCTCAAAATGTATCAGAAGGAAACTGTCAAACTCATCCTTGGAAAAGAAATCAGATTGTTTACCACTTGTACAGATACTGTCTAGTGCTGCGCCTGACGATCCTAATTGGTCTTTCAAACAATATATACAAATTAATTGACATTTGTATCTGGCATTCATCTAAGATGTAAATATGGGCTGTGATTGCAATTCAGATTAGTCTGAAATTTAATATCTAGTTGTAATCAGAATCGCTAAAGATGTCTGGTTAATTTAATTGACATAATTGTTATAACATCTCTAATTTTATGTTCAAGTCTGAGGTAATGACTCCTGAGTCACCTCTGCTTTGGGAGGCTTTTAAAATAAAATGCGGGACACATAGGAGTGCGTTGAAAATTGTGGAAGAAAAGGGGTTATATCAGTTTTTCTCTCTCTTTTGGTAGATGGCTGCAGGGGCATGAATGAAATCTGGAGGTGTACAGCAGTATATATTTCTCTAGTAAAGATCAGCATGAAAAAACAAATGGCTCATATATTGGACTGAATCATTGTTACTTATTTACAGGACCAAAATAGTTTCCTTCATATAAAAACCCTTCAACAAGTTCTCCTTGGATAGGAGGATTTAGTTACGAAGGCTCTGTGGGATAATGTATGATGATTCATTGTTTCTGCTACTTGCAAAAATGACTCCAGCATATTAGTAGGATTTAAGCTGTTGAAGTATCAGGTAGCTTGTAAGCCAGGGAACTAACTCTGCTTAAAGCTTTAAGGGACAGGTAAAAATCTACCTGGTGTAGAGGGCATGCTGGTCAGCTGCTGACGTCCCTGTTGCCACGGCCAGTCCCAGCTTTGTGGTCTGGGAGTGAGTTTCCAGTGCAGAAATGAGGACGCTGAAATTCCCCGGCCTTCTGGCTGATGCAAAAGCTTAAAAATTCTCTGATGCTGGCTGGAGTAGAGATGAACATTGGTTTATGAGCTAAAATTATCTTGATTACTTGACCGTGGAGATGGGTGTCCTGACTTTGACTTCACCCCGTATCTCCAGCTGAAGACAAATGTGCGATTGTGTGTAAACGACGAGATACTAAACTGACTGCTTAATTCAGTACGTGCTGACAGACAGACCCTGCTCATAATTTGGGTGAAGAAGGGAGCAGGGGGAAGCTGCAGGAGCAATAGGAAGAGGGAAGCTGTTGGCAGTCACAGAGCCAGGTGTCTCAGGGATGTGGGCACTGCGGGCTGTGCCTGAGGTGCACGGGCCAGGGTGGTGCCTGGGAGCTGAGCATCTCTCTGACAAAAGCCTGGGATGTTATTGCCTTTGGTTCACTGGTCGTATCTTATTTTTCCCCCTTGTAAAGTAAAGATTCAGTACTGAGGTAATGAATGCCAAGATTTGCTTTATCTGTGCTCTGTGTGGAATAAGGATTCATGTGTTGTCATCTGCCTGGGTTCCATTTTCAGAGGGTTTCTCATTTCTAATAGACTACCTGAGTTTAGGCTTTATGTGCTGTTCCTGAAATTCAGGTGGTTTCTATCAATACAGTGGCTGTCTAACAAGATGTCCGTCCTGCTGCTCTTGGATTTTCAGTAAGCTTTTCAAGTGTCTGAGAAGATAATTTCCCCCCCCCCCTTTTTCCTCTCTAGTTTGGCAAATGTTGGCAGATGGTGTCAAATGTGAGAAGATGCATCTGCTCCCTTGTCAGAGATGAAGTTTTTTTTGCAAACAGGTAGATATATCCAGGCTACCCTAAAGACAATTACAGCATTTGTGGGTAAACCTTCATGATTTTGTATTGTAGAGGGACATGATGCCATGTATTATTTGAATATTGTTCTAAAATGGCAAGAGCAGATAAATATTCCCCAGGGGACAGCAGGGTGGTCTGGTGATATCTTCATCTGCTCTTAGCCCTTCCCGGAGTAACTGAGAGTGGAACTTTTTGAAGAACCTTGTGAGATTTGGGAGCAGTGTTTGCACAGAGGTATCCATCATTGCTCTGACATCAGATATCTAATAATAACTTCCTAGCAAGTCATCTGCTCTCTTCTGCTTCACCCACTCTTAGTCACTGTTCCAGTTTCTGTAGGCTACAAGTAGTAGGCTATTTATTAAAAGCAGTAGCTACTGAAAAAATGATGTTCTTAATCAGATTTCTCCTGCCAAGAATGTAAAATCAGTGGAGACCAGTTTTAGGTGCCTTGAATCCTGTCCAAGTCAGATTACTCGGCAACTCATGTTACCTCAGCTGCTTCCATACCTTCCATTCACATTCCAGTTGCTGATGGTTAGAGCACTGTTTGAGAATCTGTGGTTATTAAAAATATTACCTTGTAGTTCTCTGTAAGGGAATTAAAATATTTGGCTAGTGTCCTTCTCGTGTCCCGTGCAAACCTAGCACCGCATTGCGTGGTACAGAGCCTTCACTTACTCTGAAGGAGAGTATCAAGGTTATCTGAGAATAATCACCCGCTTCTGTATCCCTCTTCCCTAAGCATTACCCATGGAGTCATGCCTGGAAAAGCCAAGCAGAAGCATGAGATGGTTGAAAGTCTGCCTGTAGGCAAAGGGAATTGTGTATTTTTCTGACCTTGTTGGTTTAACACGCCAGTAGCTGTGCTTATGCCAGTTCTCTAGGTAAGCTCTCTTGTTCCACTCTTGCAGGAATGTGACATTTCACTTCTTTTTTTGATAATTGATCACTGATTGACAAGCTCTTTGAGTGTGGGAGCCATCCTGACAGCAGGATAGCACCAAAGCCAAGCACCCACTCCTTCCCACCCAGGCAGGGACAGAGAGCTGGGAGTGCCCCAGGGAGTTGCCTTGAATGGGATGCAGAAAATTTGGGTTGTAGCAAAAATACCTTTGTCCTGGGTTTGGCTAGGGTAGGATTAATTTTCACCAGAAGCTGGGTGGGGCCACAGCCAGAATAGACAGCTGAACCAGCCAGTGGGGCATTTGATACCATACTGATGTAATGCCCACTCTGTAAGGCTGGGGGCTTGTCCGGGGGCGAAGGTCTCTGGCAGGAACTGGAGCTGCAGCTCTAGGCGGTCAATGCGTTTAATATCACTCACTTTATATATTGTTTCATTACTATTGTTATTACTGTTGCTTCTTCTCCTCTTGCCTTGTTCTATTAACTTCTCCTTATCTCAACCAAAAGGGTTTTGCCTTTTTCTCCTGATTCTCCTTCCTATCCCACGGGGGGAGGTAAGCGAGCAGCCTCGTGGTGGTCAGCTCCTGCCTGGGTCTAAAACATGACACTTTCTAATTTAGTTTGTTCAATTTATAGGTTAATATCCTGCGTACAAAAAAAGAAAAAGAATTTTATAGATTGGAAGTTTTCTGGTGGAAAATTGTTTCTGAATAAAAAAGCTGACATGAGCATAATTCATTGCTCAGGAGTTACGGCAGTTTTTGACACCACGTGACAATTTTCAGCAGAGGCTGTCTGGGGGTACAGGGGGGTGCACTGGAGCCTCCACCGTGTCATCATTTTACTTCATCTTAGCTACACGGGTTTGTTAATGTGCTGTTTTACAGGAATGTTCCTCTAATTTTTCACCACCTTTTTTCTGTATTCAATTTTCTATTTTCAGTATGAATTTGTTTTTATCGTGCGTAATTTGGGAGAGGGAGCACAAATTAAAAATGTAACATTTTAGAGGTTTTCCTCCAAGTTGGTTTGTGCCTTGCGTTTCTGTGTTCAACTTCTTCATTCCCTGTATTTTAAAATGGAAGAGTAAACTTGCCACTCAGGAGGGTCATAAATTTATTTGTCTTCTGGAGGTAAATAATATTTTAAAAATAATTGCATTATCAACCTTTAATAATTTCTGGAATATTTCTTATTTTGTCAGGGCATTTTGTACCTCAATGCTCACTTCTGGTTTTGCTTTTTTCTTTCAAGTTCCTATTTTTCGTTAATTGCTGCTAATTATTGCTAAAGTATTTCTTCCCACAAACGAAAAGTAAGAGGTATTATTAAGTAGTCTTAGATCATAGCTTTGAGGTTTCAGATAGCCTTATGCTACTGGAAAAATACATATCCTCAGCTGAAGTTGGTGAAGAAGATGCTTGGAATTAAGGGTTTGGAATAGCTTTTTGCCACCTGCCTTCTTTCAGCTACCTTTTCTACCTCTGACATTCAGGGCTCTGTGCTACTGAATGAGTGTGTTTGGCCGCTGAGCTGGCTGGTTATACAGGAACTTGGTTTAAAAAATCTGTCTGCACTGAAGGAACTGGAAAACATCTTTCCTAGTCCAGCTTCGAAAAGGAATAACACATCTGTTTGACAGTATTGGTATTGCACTACCAGTTGCCATTCATTGCTAGAATTAAAGCAAAAAAAAAGGTTCGGGGAAGCATTGGGACACAAATGGGACATGGTTGAGTGTCTGTGTGAGAGACAGATGGCTGCTCTGAGCGAAGGTCTCCAGAAGCTCAACAGGGTGGTGTGCTTGTAGTCATGTGTGCCTGCTTCAGCAAAGGACCATGATGGAGAGCCTGGGCCTTCTGATGCAAGTGGCTGGAGGGTGCCGAGTTGGTTTATGTTTTATATATTGAAATGCTTTTGTGAAAGGGCCAGTGTATTTTTGTATTGTGTGGTATTGTAGGACTACACTATAAATAGTTTACGGGAGGCGTAAAGTATCATATAGCAGTAATTTCGCCTTTCTGTGTTGAATAGTCTGCCTTCTGGGGATGGTAAAAGTTGTTGCTGGTGTTTGTTTTTTTTTCCTGAATAGATGGCCAGGAGTTTTAAATATCTTAGGAGATGTGCTGTGTGCTTCCTGCCCGAGCAGGTGTGTGCCACTCCCTGCGTCCCTTACGGCACGGCTCTGCAGCCGCTTCCCCTCAGGTACCCGCCAGCGGAGGAGGTGGCCGTGCAGCCCGTGCCGCCGAGGCGGCTGAGGCGGGCACTTAAGGCCATGGGCTTCTTGGTCCAGGATCAGGCAGTGAAGCTGTATTTTTTCATTCATTTAGGTTTTCTAATTTTGGCTTCTGTCTGTGAAACGAGGAAGGTGGAGCCGTGCCCACAGCATCCTGGGCTGCGCAGGTCGAGGGAGTGGGGCGTGCTGGCTCCAGTGCTGGGCTTCCCAGTGCAAAAAGGACATGGGCAGGCATGAAGGACCATGATGATGACTTAAGTAATTTGGGGCATCTGTCACATAAGACGGGGCTGCAAGAGCTGGGGCTCAGGACATCTTGTCAGTATGTATAAATACCTGATGGGGGGAGTAAAGAAGCTGGAGCCAGGGTTTTCTCAGGGTATCCAGTGACAGGACAAGAGGCAATGGGCACAAACTGAAGTACAGGAAATTCTGCTGAAGCACAGTAAACAAGGCTGAGAAGTTTCCATCCTTAAGGCAATTCAATACCCACTTGGTCATGGCCCAGAGCAGTCTGCTGTAGGTGACTTGTTTGGATATGTTTGGACTAGATGGTCTGCAGAGGTTCCTGCTGACCCCGGCTACTTTGTGATTCTCTGAATTGATTAGAAGAGCTGATGTGGAGGGTTCTAGACACTGGTACACGTGAGTGTAGCATCCACTTAGACCTTGTCTGAGCAAAAGGGCTACAAGGATATAAACGCACTGCAAGGTAATTTTTGAGAGGCCCCATGAGTTTTCTGTGTTTACAAGAGAGGGAATAATAATTCCAAAAGTTAGATAAAATGTCAAACTCCTAGAGAAAATATTCTCAATTAGATGGACCTTTGGCTTCATCCAGTACAACAGTTTATTCATGCCTGTAAATGATTAGGTGAAATTCCAATGAAGTCCTGTAAGTCATTTTAAAGGCAGATGATACTCCAGACAACTGGGCAGGTCCAGTCTTTGCATTGACTTCCTGTCCCTCTGAGAGTACGTTCATAATCATTGGATTTTTGCCTTTAAGTACTCTACAGCATTCAGATGAAGTATCCCAGTAGACAGTAGTATCTAGGGCTATGGAAAACACCAGCACAGAGCCCGGGGAGCTATACGTTTTGAGAAACTCGGTACACATGTCTGAAGTATTCAAGCTTTATTTTGAAGAATACAGAATTAAAATGCTCCCATTTTTCTGTGTATTGTTCCTCTCTCTAGCTTTCTACAGTGACTTGGAGATGTGAAGAGGTGGAGTAAGACATTAATGCAGTTATAAAATATCTCAAAGGTTAAAAAATTGAGATATGTGCTCTTAGCTATTTCTGTTCCAACTCCAGAATGACTGAATAAAATAAGAACAGGGGATTAGGAAACGACATTTAAGAGCCAAGTAATCCAAAAAGGGGAGTTGAAAAGTTTGCAGTTTGCTTTCTCTTTGCTGAGATGTGTTTTTGCAGAGAAAATGCATTCCCCTTCCCCATGCTTTTAATAGTTATTTTATTAGTGTACTTTCTGCGGTGATTTTACAGATTGAAGAAAAAAACAGCTTATGAGAACTGTTGAGATCTCAGAACATGTTCTAATAACCTGATGCCAGGTGGAGTTCAGCAGCAATGACAGCGGGAAGGGAATTTGTCCTACTGTAGTCGGTTTTCAAGCAGATTAGTTTGTTTCTTACTAAAAGTACTTGGGCTTGTTTGGAGAAGGATAGTTTGGTGGTAAGGGTTTGAAAAAGTTGAATCTATTCACAATCTTGACTAAACAAAGAAGCTTCACATTTGACGGAATATCTCTGTAATACCAAAAGAGTCTTAGTTGATGGTTATCTGATCATAAACAAACATAACTGATCTAGATTTTGTTTTTGACTTGGGCATGGAAAAACTGATGGAAGTCTGGGGGAGGAAGCATAACTCTCCTTTTCCTGCCTCTCATCATCCTCCCACCCACAGCCCCCCCAGGTGTGATTTTGTCAGGGTTAGCTGAGCTGTTGGGTTTTGTAGGGCTTGCATTCACCTTTCTGGAGAATGGTGGGAGGAAAAAATACACAGTATTTGAACTGTAGCCATTGTCTTTTCAAATTCAATTAGACTTTGTAATTTTATTCAGCTATCTGGTTTTTAATGAAGACTACTTGTGAAGTTATTTACAGCTGTGATGCAGATGGGTGTTTAAAATGGCATTCTCCTGCACTGAAAAATCTGAGCTGGTAATGGTCTTCACGTGGCTCAGCTTTTGCCATGTACAGATTTGTAGTGATGTGTATGTTGTAATAGGTACATTGTCCCTGTGGCACTGGATCTTTTTATTTTAAATTTAACCCTACTGCTGCCTTGTTCTGAGGAATAACCAATGTTTGTGCTGCAACTCTTTCCTGTATAATTAATTGTAGAGTCTTTGTATTGACTCCAGAGTCTAAAAGGCACAACGGAAGTCTAAAAGGAAAAGAATGCTTCATAAAGTCGTTGCCAGAGATGGAATTACACTTTTATTATTAGGGTAAAAATAGTGTAAGAGAAGTTTAGTCCTGTCAATCTGTGAACAAGAAGGAGAACCCTTTTTGTGAGACAGCTTTGGTTACCTTTTCCATATAGTATGGAAATACAGTGTCTAGAAAATGAGCTGTTATGTTTTCAAGATTGTTTTGAAGCCTGGAATTAAGCAGCAAGATTAATTCTATATGTAGGATGAGTTCAGAAGGTTAATGTGAGTGGACGGGGTATTCTAGAACAGATTTATTTATCCATAACGTCCAGTTTCAGGCTTGTGTATTTTCACAGACCTCTTACATTTAGAGTTTTAACTTCTAATTGCAGTGCTTTTCCAGACAGATCGCCACTGAGACTTCAAGAGTGTGTCACAAGAAAGATTTGAGCTATATATAGTATGTCCTCTTTGTTTGAAAATGAAGGCACAGGGATGTAAACGTGTAAATGACTTCTGTGATGTGGAGCTGGAGGATTACTGAATGGCTGCTTGCTCCCACTCCCTTCTCCCTTTCTGAGCTGTCTTGATGCCTCTTCAGCTTGTGTGCTCTGAGTCATGCTGATGTCATTCCCCGCACTGGCAAAGCAAAATTCACAGATCTGTGACTCTATTTTGGGATTTACAGATTTGGGGTTTGGTAGCATTGTAAACATCCGAATATAGGAGTAACAGTTCTACTGTTGTCCTCCCCCATGACTTCATTTGCCATCCATGTGATTGCTTTCTCACTTGGTAACACCTGAACGACAACATTTTCTCAAGGTTTTCTCTTTTTCTTTTCCTCCCCCTTATTAATGTGTTTCATTAGAGGTGTCAAAACTCTATCAGTCAAATACTGTCAATACAGCAGAGCAGTCCAGAGCCTGGAGGTTGCTCTTCTAGGCTCCTGTGCAGTGTGAGAACACCAACCCCGGGTGTGTTGCTGTCTGCAAGGATCATTCCTTCCTTGAAGTGGTGATGGTCCTAATGCAACCAAAGATTTTTGTTTCAAATAACTTTTTAACATATCGTTCTGCTTTATGAAAATAAAACTGGACGTATTACTAGATATGTTGAAAGTGAGGATGTACGTTGCTGAAGCCTAAAGTTACTCATCATGATGAAGAAGAATTTTCATTAAAGGAAGGCAGTGCTGTCTCTTTTGTGGTGTGCAAGGTTTAATGACTGACACGTCATCTACCAAACACCTTCAGTTTCCAGGGCTGCTGGAAAAACTGGCATATTGCATTTGGACTGGATTGTTGTAGGTCCCTTCCAGCTAAACTGTTCTAATTCTGTTCTATTCTGTAGCTATAATCAAAGATACTGCTAACTAGTTTTTACATTGAACTAAATTCTCATTTTAAACTACCACTGGGTTCCCATAGTTTATTTATATTCCCCGAGTGTTAGCAATGTAGTCTGTACATGCAAGCAAGTTCTGCGTAGCATTTCTGAAGGAGGAATGTCTCTTTTTTTTTCCATCTTGGATTTTATTGAAGTGCTGGATGTCTGTCAAGCTCACTTTTGAGTAACATGTTAAAATCTTTTGAGTCCTCTGATTCACTCTGCATAAGCCTGACTCTAACAGGGCCCCTCAGGGGTTAGTTTACTCACAACACACAATGAAGTAGGTTGCAACTACACCTGAATGTTAATAGCAGCTGTAATAAAACAAATGTTCTTTCTGCTTTTCATTACCCTTGTACATATTGTGCTCCCCATAGAAAATTAGGTTCTAACTCTTTTTGAATGGCATTTCACACTTTATTAAAGACCTTCCCAGCAGGTTGGGGATGCAAACAATTGTGTATGGTTGCTATATTAAAAACATTGCTGCCTTCTTACTTCTTGATCATACAGTGGAATTCATGAGACAGGAGTCAGAAGCTGCAACCAAAGGTAATACTACTAAGTAGTTCTTGCATTTTAAGGTAATAATTTAGGGAGGCATAAATATTTTAGTCTTTTAAATTAATTGTTACTAGTCACTCGAAATAGAAAAACTTACTGAAGATAATGTGGCTAAAATTGTCCAAAGCATGTGGCATGTGCTACAAAAGAATGGGAATTAATTAACCAGGAAACTTCAACGGAGTCTAAAAAGCAATAGAGGTATTTATACAGCATTTAAATCTTCATAAACTCTGAATTTTGGATGCTGTTTAGGGTGTGACTAATTTGTTTTCATTCAGTGAAGGTAAAATTCAATGTTGAAAAGCTTATTGCAGTAATCTTCTAGTAAGAACCTGCGCACAGACAGTACCCATCGGTACTCCAGGAGTACGCTCTCGTCGTGCTCTTCGTAGGCTGAGAGAAAGGGGTTGGGGTGGACAGAAAAACGTCGGTAACCCAGACAGCAAAACACTTTCTGATTGCTGCCTCCTTTCTGGTCATAGTCACACTTCTGAAATTATGGTGTCTGTTTTGATATATGTTAATGGCAGGAAAACAAGGAGAGATACCTGGTGATAATTTTTAAATAGACCTCCTGTGCTGCTCCTCGGGCATGGTAGTGCTGTGGCAGACCGATGGGCGAACTTGGGTCTGGTGTTTCTGACACTGTCTTGTGTTTGATGTGTTGCTGTGGCCAGAGCAGAGCCACACAGTCTTTTCTGTTGAGACATGTGGAGTTGTGGCCATTCTTCCCTTGTTCTTGTATGTACAGGACCACATACACACCTGGGATTTTTGAAGTGTAGCTGACCGTAATGAGAATTACATTCTCTGTGTTCTGCAAAGCAGAATAATTGTGGCAGTGTGGTGTAATGGTATCAGAAATCTCTGTGTTATCCAAAGTAAATGAAACGGATTTTCTTGTTAAGAACTTAAATGTCAGCATTAGAATGAAAATATTTACTGTGCAATTAAGAAGTTTCTCAACAAAACTTTTGTTCTTGCTCAGTAAAGAGAACTTCACAGTGGATTAATAGCATTGAAACTAAAGCTGTGGAAAATAGTTTTAATACTGAAATAATTGTTTAAATAGGGTCTTAATTACAGTGATTAATGTAGTTCTTACTGAGTGATAATGTATTCCAACTAAAAATCTTATCTGGGTTTCAAGTGTTACCGTGTAACTATGCACTGAAGTGTTATTTTACTTAAAAACAAAACAAGAGTGGTTTGTGGTAAGAAAGTCAAAGACAAGTTTCATTCAGAAACATCTAACATTTTTGTTTTCCCGCAAGTTACCTTGAGAATGGGATTCCCAGAGGTGTTTACAGGGGCGATTCCCTGGCAGTCCAGAGTAGACTAAAAAATATATTTCCCCATATTTCTGTTTGTAACTCCTCTTCACTCAGTGCTCTGGAGAGTGTTATGATTCTGCTTTCCTCAGGACAAGTGGTTGTCCAGAATGGGGGCTTTTAGGGCTTTTAGGTGCTTCTTAGGGTCAGCGCTTTTTTTTGCTTTCTTCTTTATTTTTTTTTTTTAATATATTGCATAGCATTTGGTCAGGGTTTGCACAAGTCTTTCCTTACATACGTAGTGTGCCTGCTGTTCCTAAATGCTGTGGTAGCTGTGCTGGAAACTGAGGTGTCCCTTCAGCATCCCTTCACTTCCAAGTGCCAGTGTGTTCCCAGTGTGGTGGTTTTTTACTCTCCATCTTTTCCATGCTAGTTTTTAAACACTTGTTCAATTCCTTGGCTAGTTGCTCCCGACTTCAGTTTTCTTTCTCTAATCATATTTGTTAACAGAGTGGGTCCATGTAATAGCCTTAAAGTTAAAGCCTTAAGAATACGTTCACCACGCCGTTTAAATAACAGTGTTTGGAAGGCAACCATTGCCTCTTTTTCATGTGACACATCTGGAATAATTTTTTGTACATCTGGAGGAAGTCTTGAACCTAAAAGTGATGGTATCTAGTGTGGGTTAAGATCAAGGCTGTGGCCAGCAGGCTATGATGATAGCCAGTTTTGGCAAGTAAAAAATTTAACAGGAATTTTTTAGTGTGATCTGATTTATGTTTTGTCTGTTATATGTGAGTAGCTAAGCTGTGAGCCTGCTGAAATTTAAACGTGGGAGTGGTCTCCCTGGCTGAAATGAGACTGACCATGCTTAAGTGAAATGTGGGCACTGGAGTTTGCAGGGCTGGAAGACAGTGGAAAAAGCCCTCCTGCATTTGCTGTTTCATGCTTAAAAGGAAAGTGTGGTCTCTCAAAAATGTAACCAGTGCACTAAGAGCTACAGTATATTTAATTTTAGAATGAACAAAACTTGTCTCAATCAAGTAATGCTGTATATATAATTAAGTTGATTGCAACAATTTATGACACAAACTATAACCATTGCATACATCAGATCAAATGCTGCACTTTTAGAATGGGGCATTTGATAATTATTTTAAGTCGTTTGTTGAAAATATTCAGGATGGTAGGTATATATATTTAATTTAGAAGTGTGTATACTTTAATCTCATGTCTTTTATCCTGGGCATAAATTAAATGTTTTGGACTTGGTGCATCAGGAGGAATGCTTGTCCTCCTTTATTTCACACTATTTAATGAAAGAGAATTGGCTTATTGTATTTTGTTAAACTTTAGTAGGAAGAATTCAGAATTTCCCTGAGAATGCATCCAAAATGTTGTTGTTAAATGGTTTCAAAAGAAAGCTTGGAAAACCTTGATCGAAGGAAGCTAAAATATGAAAGAAGCAGGAGAAATGGAAAGTTATTGATCTTGGCAGTGCTTTTGCTAAGAACTGAGTGTGTTGAAAAAAACATAATTAGTGACCTGGAAAATAGGTGGTAATTAAGAAAGACCAGAATGGTGGGAGCTCCTCAAGCATACGCATGAAACATTGTGTTACAGCAGCTGAGTCAAACGTATTGGAAAAGCGGCTGCGGTGGCTGCTCCTTGGCAGCACGGCCCACACCTTCACAGGCAGTTTTAGGTCGAGTTTCTGTAGCATGGGAAGGAATGTTATAGGTAAAGGCAAGTCAGAAAGCATTCGAGTGCTGAACAAGTCAAAAAATATACCTGAGGTGAGAGCTGCTTTATCATGACAGATAATTTTAGTAGTAGGATCTAGATGTATTTCTCTCTTTTCTCATGGATGTTGTTGTAGTTGTGAGATGAAGAAACGTTTAATACCGTAAATGGTGGTAAAAGCTCTTCAGACTTTCCAGTATACGGTTTGCTTGTAGTTGTATTTTATTTAAGTACATCCAAGAATTGTCATTGTGTGTTTTTATGAAAAACTATTTTAATAAGTACTGTGTTTGAGGAGTCTCTATAACCTCATTTTCATGTAAGACAGATGACAGCTTATGTCCTAATGTATTTTTTTCAGACATTTCAACCATGCATAAAGAAGTGTCTTGGAAATATTACATTTTCTAGTGTGCCTGTGGGGGTGACAGCGCATACTGTACCATAGATAGTTCCAGTTCCCTTTATTGTTGACCTGCCCTTTGTCATTTATATCGCATTGGGGATGGGGCAGTCAATTTACATATTGGCACCAAGGCCTTGGGCCAGGCTGTACAGCTGAGAAGCTAGTCTGGACTCTTAGTAATTGAGGTGTTACAATTTTCACAGATAAGATCTATCTGCATCCATGTAACAGAACCTGAAACATGTTTTTGAAAGAGTAATTTTTACTACTTTGATCATTGGGGCAATTAAAACCCTGATTTTACAGTTACATTTAGTTAATTCTGTGATTTTTATTATTTATAGTTGCAAGGGACCCTTGTGTTTTGCCTAGCTTGACTGTATCCTTGTCATGAAATACATCTTTTAAATTTAAAGGTGACCGAGCAGTAGGCTTTGATGCAAATGACCCAACCTCTTCTTCCTTCCCTTGGACCACCTAACAAGTTTGCTTTGCCTACCCTAGGTGAGTGGTTTCAGGACTTTACACTCATGCAGGTGAAGTCAGCCTCTTCATGTCAGGCCAAGGGCCTGCAAGAGCAGAGGAGGTTCAGTTCCTCATGCTATTTGCATCCCAATCATCAGTCCTGGCCTCCCTGAGGAAGTGGTGAAACGTCCTGCGCAGAGCGAGCCCTCGCACCCCAAGGTGGGATGTGCTTCATCAACCTGCCATTCCTCAGTGCTGATTCATTGTTAGGGGTTTGTCCTGGCATTCAAAACCTGCTGTTTATAAAGGTTTACTAAACACTTGAAATTTATTTACTATGTGGTAAGACACATTTTTCCTCTTGCCTGGCTTTCACTGCATAGATTAGTGTTTCGCTGGGGATATTACAACACTTCATTATTTAAGTGGAGCTGTTACTTTTATAATGTATTCAAGCCAGTGCAAGATCCGTTGTTTTAATGCTATCAAATCCTGGTTCATGGTGATGGATGTTTTCTTAGCCAACAGAAGAAATCTTCCAGTTCCCTGGAGCTTCATGGACAACCTGGGAATTTAAAATAAAATAATTAAAAAAAAAAAAAACACAAACAAACAAAAAGGCAAAAACAAACAAACAAAAACCCACCAAAAAAAAAAAAAAAAAGAAGAAGAAACTGTTTTCTTCCTTTAACCTCTGTGAGGACTTCTGGAGCAGAGTGATATTTCTTGGTGACAGAGTCAATAGTTTCCTTCAGGGGACTTTCAGGGTGACTGGCTAATGCATTGGTATCCTCTTTCCTCTCCCCCCAGTCTTTTTTGATACATCTTTTGTGGTTTTATCTATGCTGTTTGCTCTGTTGGAGTATTGTGCTATAGGTGTGTAAGACATCTAGTCTTGCCAAGACATCTTGGGCATTTTTCTGGTCTAAAGATAGTAAGTGGTGTAGATTCTTCCAATGACTGTTCTGTGTTGTGGAAAGTAAGAGGCAACAGTTGTCGTAGGAGTTTACGACATGAATAGACTTGAGAAATGAAAGAAGCATGAGATTCACTCCCATGTCCCCCAGGTTTGAACAGGTAGGGTAAAAAGGAAAAATTATGTAAATAGTTTGAGCTACCTTGGTAACATTTGAGGTGAGACTGAAGGAGACGTTTAGAGGAATTGTTCTAATTAATCTCTCCTGAAGCAGCCATATACATGTGCAGTGCTGATACTTATTTATGTTTAATACAGTCAGCATCAGGCCCAGTTATGCCAGTTTATTTTACTAGTGTGTAAAAAGGAAGGGCTTTATATTCCAGCTTCAGAGAAAGTCCTGGCGAGCAGACATAGCAAAAGAGGAAGCAGGGAGAGGAAGGTGTGTGTATTGTGGTGGTTACAGAGCTCATGGGTACACAGGAGTCACTTTCAAACCACAGGAAGCACTTGGCATCTTGCAGGATAAGGCCTCTTCAGGTCATCATGCAAAGAATACAGTCCTTCTTCCACCAGGTGATGAATGTCTTTTGAGTGCACTCCAGCCCCACTGCAGTTGATAAGAAATGCAGATGCTCAGTATCTTTCAGGTATTAATTTAAAAAGAATGAAATGGAGAATTATGCCTGTGGTTTTTGTTGAACTGTTTATCTATCCTGTGTGTAATCTTTCACCTGTTTCTCCCTAAAAGTACATGTAAATATGCTGTATACTGTCTGTTCTGGTGGCTGCTGTGACATTCTAGAAGCATAAGCTTCTGAAGGGAGTATTCTCCATACAGGTATGTCCAGAAGCACTGCATGATAAGAATACCTATAGCTTCTGTATGAAGCTATCTGTGGAAAAGCTAACTGCATCAGTTATGTAATCATTTTGCATTTAGACTTAGAAGTCAGTAAAAGTTACGGTGAAGCTGTATAAAGAATTGATAAGAAAAGTGAAATTTGTATATCGATACTGCTGATGAACCCAGTGTTCAGGATTCTGCTATCCCCAGCTTGGTCCCATTAATCAGTGTCATGCCAAACTTGATATGAGTTCATCACTGCATCCTGTGTTTATTTCACTAGCTCAGTCTCATGTATCTTTAAGACCATTGAGTCAGCTGTTAATCCAGCACTGCCCAGTCCAACTCTAAGCCATTTTGCTGAACAGCACAGCTACGCGGCTTTTACGTACCTCCAGGAGTGGTGACTCCACCCCCTCCCTGGGCAGCCTGTGCCAGGGCGTGACAACCCTTTCAGTAAAGAAATTTTCTCCTAATATCCAATCTAAACCTTACCTTATGCAACTTCAGGCTGTTTTCTCTTGTCCTATTGCTTGTTATCTGGGAGAAGAGACCAACCCCCAGTTCACTATAACCTCCTTTCAGGTGGCTGTAGTCTCCCCTGAGCCTCCTTTTCTCCAGGCTAAACAATTCCAGTTTCCTCAGCTGCTCCTCCTGTGTATTCCTGCCTTGCTGTACAGCTGCTGTATGCCAGGTTTCATCCTGCGTGGTTTTGTTCAAGGGCCACTGGTGTACCTTTATTTCAGAATGAGATGAGAGTATTTAGCTATAGGATTCTTGCCAACTGAACAGAAGAAGGGTTACTTTTTAGGAAATGTAGAAAAAAAGCCCAGATCTAACCAGGAGACGTCATTGTGTCAGTTCTGATTACTCTGAGCAGGGTGAAGGGACCACAGTGTGATTTGTGCTGAGCTGGGATTTTCATGTGTTCCTGCTGCTGAGCCTGAAGTTTTCACTCCCAAGATGCTAGAGCTCGGATTCCATGTAGAATTTTATTTTAAAAAATGGCATTTGAAACAAAATATTTCTGTTTTGACATTTCTCTTCCGTGTAATATTTTTCAATGTTATTTTAATACAGAACACAAAGGAGCCTTCCCACAGGACAAGGGCTATGGATCCTAGCTGGTTGTGACAGCTCAGCTTGACGTGGCAGTAGAGTCAAAATAGTACATTTAGTCCTTGATCCACCAGGCAGCAGGATGGCCAGCCATGATGGAGCCTGGCGATTGAATGGACAGTATTGGTTTATTTTGGCTAATGGCTGCACAAATATCTTGGGGTAGAGTCTGTCAAAGCTACTGAAGCTGTGAATCATATTGTATAACATTAGAGGGCAGTTTAGGTGTCTACCTCTGATCAAGTCATACTAGGGTCCAGATATAACCAAGGGAGAAGTATAGTTTCTTCTTGGACACAGCTCATCTGATCCTTTTTTTAGACATCTGAGGGTTAAGTGAATTGTAGCGCAGGAGTACCTGTCTATCTATTGTTAGGAATGGAAACCGATGAATGAGATGGATTCATTTGACAAAACTGAGACATCCTAACCAGAGAATCTCACTGTTGATTTTAATAAGGTTTCTGATAAGGCTTTACATGGATTGACTCTTTCTGTTGCCAAACAATGGAAAAATGGGACATGAATTCTGACTAGAACTTTTATGTATTTTGAAAATTCGAGGTAATTGATAAGTGGATTTTAGTTAAAGTTATTTTAAGTACTGTATATATAAGAGCAAAATAGAAAAGTAGTTTTTTGTGTTTTTTTAAACACACAGCTTTTCATGCAAGACAGAATGGATTTCTTTGTTACAGTTGGAATAAGATTTGTTTGTTACAATCAGAATAAGTCCTTTTACTTCAGACTTCAGGGGCCTTTCAATTCCGAAAGCTGCTTTACAGATTTTATAACTATCCAACTTCAGACAGATAGGTCGTGGATAGATGCATGACAAGCACAGTTACAATGTAAGGATGCATCACAGATGATTCTTTTACAAACCTTTCTTATCAGAGGAAAAATAACGAAACCCAGTTTTCATGGCTGGCCTGCATCTGGGATCATTGCCAGGTGTGTTCTTTTATTTCTGGGTTCCTAATGTGTCCAGAGAAGAAAAGGAAAGAACCAGCATATTCCCAGTTCCCAACTTGCTGGGAGCTGTTTTGGTCAACACACGGCCAGGAAGGCTCATTCGTCTGGGACGCCGCCCAAGGTGAGCCAGGCTGGGGTGCTCCCTGCAGGCCGGTGGGGTGGCCAATGCCATGGACAGGGACTACTCCACTGGCCACCACCTCTTCACCCTCAGTGGAGATGTCTTGGGAACCTTTCCTTTCAACCCAGAGGGGCTTCAGTCTGATGTCCATTCTAGTCCCACATCCAAAGCTCTTTGGCCACTTACTGATGGAAGAGTGCAGTCTTGGCTTTATGCAACTAAAAGTTCATTTCACAGCCCTTTCAGCTTATGGGGTTGTATTTTGTTGTTGTAGCAACAGAAGTTTCTTACAAGGTGTTTATATAGTTTTATGCTGGTCAGAGAGACCATCTTTGCCTGGGCCTCAGTACAATTGTCTTGAAAGTCATAAGGTCTTCTCTGGAACTGTGTTGCACATTGCCCATGAATGTATGAAACCTTAGGCACTGAGTTCAATGTCCTTGTACAGGGAGAAGCTCTGAGATACAGCTAGAGTTCGTAGCTGCATGTAGGTTAATTGATCTGCACCTCCACTTTCTGAGGGCACACTTGTCCTTCAGGAAAAAAAAGGAATTTCTGGGCATACCCAAGATTTTACTTTATTTTACCATGTAGACCACATTGTCTGTACTATCACTGCTTTCAGAAGTAGCCAGACATACTATAGGTCAAGAGATCCCAACACAGAAGACTCTGAGAAGAATAACCACGTGCCACTCGCCAAATTAACAGCTCTCCCACTGGACATCAAGGTGTTTTTCATCCTGGTGCAGTGTTCTCTGTCTTCTTCAGGACTGGCACAGGATCACAAATTTGTAAAGGAGCAATATAATGAGAACCCACTGACCGTTGTCCAGTGTGCCTTAGCTGCTGATTTCAGTGGCTAATTCGGGAGAGCAAACCTGTAATCAATGCTCTATCAATACAGCAGGAACTTTTTATCCCTGTCATCCTGTAAAGGTCCCGCTGTTGGCAGGGCCATGCATGCTGATGGGGCCTGGAAGGGAAGAAGATGGCTACTTGCCCTGTGGTAGCTGTACTTCCCACTGATCCCCTGTGTTTGTTCTTAGAGCTGGCATCTGTCACTGCATTTCGGAGACCCCGCTGTCACAGGTGTGAGGTGCGTGGTGTGGAGCTGAGGGAGGGTCACAGGTGTTTCATCTTCCAAGCCCTCTTAAGGGGTAGGAGGAGACCCAGAGAATGTGTAAGGCCTTGATGCTGCTGCTGCTGCTGCCACTGAAAGACAAGGTACTATTTTGGGTAGGTGCTTGTGAGGACGTTCCTTAATGCTGCTGTAGCATGTACACTACATGCTCACTGTGTAAGTCGTACTGATGCTTTGATATTGTATTTTTCTTAATTCTAGAAAAGGCATCATGGCTTCTTGGCATTCAAATCTGCCTTGGCTCTCTTCATTTAAACTATATTGCAGGAACCAGCCCACTGCTAAATTTACATTTTGATGTGATACTTGACAAAAAAAAAATTCCTTGGATGGAGAGAAGTCATCTGTTAACATAGAGCTAAATTATTTTTATTTTATTCCACAAATAATTTTATTGACTTCAGTGGGACAGTTTTGTATCAATGAGGCACATGGTGTTAGCAGCTGAATTTAACATGCCATGCAATTTAAAGAAGATCGCAGATTCTTAGATCCATTTGTCCTTTTGACTTCTGGAGTATGCAGATTTAACTAGTGTTGCATCTTGTATTGATTATAGTGCCTTGAGATTTTAATGAGCATTTGCATCTTTGACATTTCTTCTTTGGAAGTCTAAATGCATTTATTTATTGGCAAACAAAATCATTAAAGGGTTATTGGTGTATTTGTTTATCAAGATGTTTTTAAGTCAGTCTTTCAACCATTTTCAATTTTTCTCTGAGCTGGCATCCCTTAACACAAGAAATGGCTGAAGGCCGTCTGTATGTCTTCCTGACTTGAACGGGACTGTTACAAAATAACTAGATCCTTTTTAAGAGCTTCTGGCCCATATCCTGAAAAATGAGGTGGGAAGGACTG
>NW_008598511.1:0-295 GCF_000691845.1 Merops nubicus
GGGTGACATCCCTGGTGCTGCCCTGCAGGGGTCAGCTCACAGCCCTGCAGATGCAAGGCCATGCCAGGAGCAGGAGATTTGGTCATACAAGCACGGCCTGGGCTGAGCATCCTGCCAACCTCGGGTCACTCACACCCGTGGGCACCCCACCCAGACCACAGCAGGGGTGCTCTGAGCACCTGGCCAGCCCCACGTCAGCCAGGGCAGGGGAGCCCCAGCACGAGGTGTGCCATGCTTCTCCAAAAGTCTCCGAGGAAGATGAGAAGTGGCTGAGGAAGGGTGGCTGGGTGGAGTC
>NW_008598511.1:343-606 GCF_000691845.1 Merops nubicus
GGGGGGTGGGAAGCGGGCACCAAAGCTTGGCCTGACACTGAGACCGAGATGAGCAGATAAGGAGACAAACGGCCTTTTTCAGTTAAAAGGAGCCCTTGGCTGGCTCTGAGGCGAACACAGAAACGTTAGCAGGAGAAGAAACATCCCCAGGAGAGCCGTGCAGGGGGAGGCGGGCTGGAAAGAGCGGGCGGGAAAGCGGGAGGAGGAAGGCTGTGTGAGGAAGCAGAGCATCCTCTCCAGCGGCTCCCTCCTCCCGGCCCAGC
>NW_008598511.1:794-4719 GCF_000691845.1 Merops nubicus
GGCTGGAAGCAGCTCTATAAAAAACAAACAAAAAGCTCGGCCGAGCCTGCGTGGTTTGGTGCTGGATGCCAAAGTCGAGAGCTAACCTTGTGCACAGCCTTAAAGTTTTTTTTTCCCTGTGCGGGGAGCGTGAGCCAGCTTTAATAACAGCGTGCTGCACGTGTGCCTCTGAGGCCTCAGGAAAAAACCATCTGGTGTTGCAGGCTCCAGAAAAAGCCCTCAGTGCTGGCCCTCGAGCTGTGCTGTGCTCAGCGGGCACAGCTAAGGGTCCACCTTCATCCTCACCAGCCTGGCTGTGAGAGAGGGGGAGCTGGGAGCCATTCGCTTGGGGGGTGCCTGTGGCTACCTGCCTGTCCCCAACATCCAACCCCACTTTGGGAGCCACTTTCTGCCAGGTTTCAAAGCAAGGCAGGCTCCTCAGGGAGACTCAATTCCGTTTTGTTGTTCTCTTGTCTAGTTGTTTTATGGAAAAAAAAAAAGGCAGCTGGGCAGACAAGAGAGCACCAAAGTTGGGTCCCCACTGAAGAAATGGATTTATCATCAACTCTGTTATAGGACATCAAAGAATCCACCCGGGAAAGAGCCATCATGAGTTCCCCACACCATGGGAAAAACTCTCATGTGCCTTATTAGCCGTGAGCTAATCCAACCATGAGACACTGAGCAGCAGGAAAATGGGTTTCTTGAAGTTGCACTTCTCAGGGAGCAGCTGGGGTTGGACACTTTGATGCTCAGCCGTGCTGCTGCCAGTTCCCACCACCCCTCCAGCACTCACCGGGCACAGGGGGTGCCCGTGTGGAGCCTGGCACCACAACCTGGCTTTGGAGAAGTGTTCAAACAGGAGATTCCTCCCTACTAGAGCATCCTCCTGCCACGGGACACCCACAGGGGTGCCTGGCCTGGGAGGCTGTGTCCATCAGTGTCCCCACATGAGCACCTCCTGCAGCAGCTCAGCACCTGAGCTTGTTTCTCTACCTGGACTACCCGGAGCTGGTTATTTTGGGTACCCCTCTCACCCCTGCACAGCTATGCTCCAAGCCAGTCCAGGAATGACCAGGTAAAAGTTTTTCCCTACAAAAAAAAAGAGCAGGGACATTGTCCAGGACCCGGGAGGTACCCAGAAACAGGAGCTCAGCTGGAGGTGAGCAGAGCAGGAGCTGAGGTACTGTGGGCAGCTCTGCCCTGCTCTGTCTCCCAGGGAGGCCAGGCTGAGCCACTGTGAGACCAATTTCACGAGCTGCTGACACCAAACAGTGACCTGTTCTGCTTCTCATGCTTTTTAATTAACACCTGCATGGCCTCATCAGCCGAATCGTTGCCTCCCTTCGTGGGTCAGCAAGCCTCTGACCTCCCATTCCCACCCGGGTGCCCGCTCAGGGTGCAGGGGGTGGGTGCTCCTGCACCACGCCAACGCATCAGCAGAAGAAGGGACAGGACAGCCCAGGAGCTCTTAAACTCTGCTTGCTCTTGGCCAGGACCAGCCTTGCCCACCCTAATCCTGAGCTTTCAATAGTCCCTGCTGTGCTGGGCAGGGTGGGGTGCAGCGCTCAGAGGTGCCCTTTGGGTTACCGTGGGATAGGAGCAGATTGCAGCCAGGGAAATTTGTGTTGGATATTAATAATAAAAAGCTAGCTGGTAGTAAAATGAACATAGCCCTGGAGGAGACTGTATTGGGCCATCTGGAGATTTGAAAGGAGAGGTTAGATGAAAAAAAACCCAACTGTCAGGACCACTTTGGGGTAGGGAAAGGAAGATCTCTCCCAGCCCGAGTTTTTCCAAGCACAAATTCATTTCCCAAAGTGGCAAGGCAAGAGAGCAGCTCAATTTAGAGGCAGTTTCTCCCTGATGATTCCCACTGGGTCAAAGGCATTCCTTGAACTGGCACTCGCAGAGGCCTCGTGGGGTCTGGGTCTGTGCAGGAGATGAGGGGACCTTCTGGAACACCAGCTTCCCCAGGTGCATGCCCAGGACCCACCCAGGCTCCTCCTGACTCCACAGAGTCCATGTGAAGACACCACAGACATCCCCCAGCTGCTTCCCCAGCCCCAGGGAGGAACTGGGACTCTGTAGCAACGCAGTGGGACACCAGTCCAACCAGAGCAGTGGTTCCAGTATGGAACCAAGAGTTCTCCAGATGCTCCAGGTCAAAAAAACTGAGCTCGAGGAAGCCCACCACGGTTGGGGCTCAGCTGCAAGTACTGGAAGCTCTTCCTGGCTCCCAGCACCTGCCTCTGCCACATCCCAGCTCCATGCTGGGCACGGACTTCTCCTTCCAGCCCACCTGAGCTGGGCACGGACTTCTCCTGCCAGCCTCACTGAGAAGGAGATGCAGGAGGCAGCCCTGGTCCATCAGAAACCCAGGTAGTGCCACATCTGCCACCTTGGGAGGTCACTGAGGTTTCGTTCTGAATCCGACCCCAGCCCCACTCCCCAGGGGTGGGATTGGGGGGTGTGTGTGTGTCCCCCCAAAGCTATGGGGCAGGGGGCAGCTGGCTCTGCCCAGGCTCTGGAGGAAGCTGGGAACAAACCCCCTTTCTTCGTGGGAAAGTGCAGGGACCTGAAGTGGTCAGACAGCCTTATCTCTGGTTCCCAAAGCCACGGGCTGATGGCTCGTCAAGATTAGAGCCTGGGAGGGATGGAGAGGTTCCAAATCCACCCTCAGGCCCTGCCCGGGGCTCACGGCCATTCAGAGAAACCCAGAGCAGCAGCAGGCAGCACACACTGGGGCTGTGGTTTGGGGAGGACTGGGAGGGGTCAGCCGCAGGTTGTACAACCTCTGAGCAGGGGGAAGAATACGGGGGTTGCTTTATTTATAGCTCCATGAGTGTCCTTCCTCCAGGAGAACGTGCAGGGAGGCTGCCAAGGGAGACTCAACCAAGGGGGCAGGAGGTGAGGTGCTTAAAAAACCCTTTTCCAGCCACACCAGGAGCCCAGGGAGGAGAGAGCATTAACAGGCAGCAGCCAGGGAGATGGAGCAGGAACAGCCTCCAGGGACAATCCCAGCTGGATTCAGCAGATGAAGGAGGACGAGGATGAAGAGCAAGCAGGGCAGGAGGTGACACCATCCCAGTAAACTCCAGTGTGTCCATGCTGGGGCACTGGGGCACTGGCTGGAGCCAGGCTTTGTGCTGTGGGGGGCTGGCCCTGGAAGCCCCAGGGAACTGCAGCCCTGATCTCAGCTGGTGTCCTTCAGCTTGGGCTCAGCTGAGCAGGAGCCTGGGGATGCTATAAAAGGCTGGGTGGGGAGGGCTGGAGAGCTGGGGTGAGGGAGCAGGTAGTGCCTGGGGTGGGTGGTGTGTGCTCCTGCAGCCAGGGCATGAGGGACCAGGCTGCTCTCCAGCCAGGTGAGGATCTGGGGTGGGCAGAGGGACCTCTGCTGCAAGAAAACTGTTTGTTGGCTCCTGCCTACCTGCAAGGATGTCTCTGAAGCCAAGAGAAGGTGGTAGGGGAGGAAAATGCCTTTAGGGTGGGGGTTGGAGGCTGAGCCAGGCACAGAGCTGTGCTGGCAGGAGCAGGGTGCAGTGGGGGGAGGCACTGGTACAACTGGGAAGCTTTTGCAGGAAGGGTCCTTCCAGCAGGAACCCTTGCAAGGAGGTATGTGTCCCTCTTGGCTTTGCTGGAGAGGGCTCTGGCAGCAGATCATGGGCTTGTCCAGCCTGGCTGAGACCACAGGGGGTCTGTGGTCCAACCTGCTCACAGCAGGGTCAGCTATGAGATCAGGTGTCTGGGCTGCCCATCCCATGGCTCCAGGAGAGAGGTTTGGTGCCAGCTCATCCCCCAACACCTTGTCCTACAAGCCCTGTTGTTCATGGTGCCTGAGGAGCCCTGGCTTTGGGGGAACTGTGTAGCTTCAGGAGTGCCTGGGGAAGGCTCTTCCAACGCAGCTCTAGGCTGGTGTCCACAGGACTGCAGAGAGGTTGCCTTC
>NW_008598511.1:4774-11995 GCF_000691845.1 Merops nubicus
GAAGACCCCCCTGTGCCACTGAACTCACCCAATCATTCCCATGCTCTTGCAGGGGTTCAGCACTTCAGGTGGTCCTGCCCACCTCTCCAACACAGATGCTTTTTCTAGCAGCTCTCCCTGGTGCAAGAAGCTTCCACTGGAAGCAGAAAGAAGAGCAGCCTGCTGCTTTGGTTTGAAGAGCTGCCCTAGAAGGTGTCTGATTGCTTCTCCAGGGCTTGGCCGGGTCCTTCACAGTGCTGTGCCTCTGGCTTTTGGGAAGGTCCATGTCCTTCCTTGACTGCATGTCCAGCTGGGTCAACTTCTGCCTTTGCTGGGAACAGGATGATGGCAGCAACCCAGCATTTGGCCACAAAACCTCTGCTCAGGGACTTCATTGCTGCACACAGTGGAAGAAAAACACCACAAGAGCGGAAAGAAAATACTTTTCCTTTGGGACCTGGGGAATATGGAAGGACATTAGTACAAACTGACCTCTCTGCTGATTATTTTAAGTCACCCAGCACCACGGTGCAGTGGAGCTGATGGTAGCCTTTGAGCTGTCCTTCACACCCTGTCTTCAATGCTCCTGTAAAGCAAAGAGTTTGCCCAGCTCTGAAGTGCTGGGGTGCTCGGGAGGGCTGGTGGGACCTGGTTCTTGCAGGCAAGGTGAGGGCAGGGAGTCAGGTCTACTGGGGTGACTGCAGCAAGGGATGGTCCTGAGAGGCAGCTGTGGATACAGCTTTCTCTGCACATGGTGGGACTGATGGCCAAGCACAGAGGCTGCCCCAGGGCTCTGCAAAGAAGCAGCCTGAGGGTTCTCTGTCTCCACGACCCCTGTATTTTCTGGGGTAGGAGCCACATGGAGCTGCTCCAACAGCCTGCTTGGCTGTTTCAGTGTGTTTCTGGGGTGGATGATGGAGAGCAACCTGGGGCAAGTTATCCCACACACCCCATTCTCTGGTTTGTGCCTGTTTTGCCCAGCTGTGGACATTCTGCCTGGAGATGAGGTCCTGGAGCAGCAGGAAGGGTTCCCACACCTCAAGGCTGCTTTTCCTTGGCTGCTGTCAAGAGCTGCTTGCTCCAAGCCACGGGCAGCACAGCTCCCACGTGGCCCCGAGCAGCGGGTGACTTCTGGATCTACCAAACGTGGGAACAGCTGGGCTGAAACCCTGCCATTATCCACGTCCCTCCGGGCAAGGGGATGAGGGGGAGTTATTTCTGGGCCCTAAGAGGGGCTCTTCATGGCCAGCCCTGCCCCATCCTCTGAGGTGACCCCCCAGGCACGCCCGCGATGGGAACGGCCGTAAATAACGGGCGGTTCTTTAGGCACAGGCAAAGAAGCCAGGAAGAAAGTGTAACCCATACCAGCTTTGGGCTCCTGCCAGACCTGCTTGGAGCTGGGACCTCGTGGCCGATATTTGGCTTTGCTGGCTTCCCTCTGCAAGCAGCTGTTCTTCCCTTCCCAGCCCTTGGCCTTCTGCAGGGTTTTGTTAATCCTCCTCCTCACCGTGCCGCAGTGAGCGCTCGCCAAAGTCCCACTGACCCAGCACCAGCAAAAACAAAACAAAAACCCAGAAGAGGAGGAGACCTTGATGTCTCCTGCAAGTGAAACAGCTTGGGTTCAGGCTTGGAGAATTTCCCGAACTCTCAAGGAATTTCCTGATCATAGGAATCTGCCAGAGTTTGGGATCTGCCTCGGGGGGGCTGCACGTATGCTCAGAGCACACGCCGTGGGGTTGTGGTTTGGGTTTGCAGCACTTGTCTTGGTGAGGCCACGTTCTACCTGAACAGGTCAGTGAGACCAGGAAGGAAAGACACCCTCTGACCAGCTGCAGGAGCATGCAGGGATTTGTTTAATGTCCTCCTCCCCTTTATTTTGGGATCAATGAGGTTTTCTGATCCTCAACTCTTGTTTTGCTTCCCTATGCCAGACCCCAGGCTGTTGTTATGGACCTTGTGAACCTAGAAGCTTGGGTGAAGTTGTAATACCTCATGTTAAGGACTCACTGGCAGACCTGGCATTAAAGGCACAACCCCAGATTGACTTAATATCCCCTTTTTTTACAAAAAAAATAATGCCTTTGCAGCAGAAGGCAGCCTCTTTACTTTTAACTGGGGCTTGGCGTTCATGGGTTTACTGCCTGTATTTCAAAAGCAAACTAGCTTCTGGGTGGGACAAGCACAGCCCCTCCCCTCAGAACAAACTCCAATGAAATTCTTCAAGGTTTCTTTCCAAAAATTAATGCTGGCTGGATTTTGACCAGGTTGTTTTTGACCTTCTTTAATCTGTGAAATCAACACCGAGTCAGGAAATGCTTAGATTGACTCTGAATGAGGATTTGGCCAGAAGTTTCCTCCTCTTTAGGAGGGAGAGTTGGAACCAGCAAAACCTCCTGGAGGAGACCTGTCCTGACCTCCCCGCTCATCCAGCCCAGTCTCGAGGGGCTTTGTCCTTCCTTAAAACTTCATTTCATCCCCAGGAGCTCAGCAGTCCTGCTGGGTCACACATGATGCTGGAGTCTGGGACAATTCTCCCACTGGACTTTGGAGCAGACTGGTGGGATCAGTTTCTCCATGAGCCAGCAGTGCTTTTTGAGGGGAAAAATCCAATCCTCCCAGGCAATGGTCAGGGCTGAACCCTTTGAAACACTGTCCCCCTCCCAGCTCAAAGAGCTGTCTCTGCCTCTCTGTGTGCTCCTGATGGTTCTGCATCACGAGGTCTCCAGCACGGGGCTGGGGCTGGGCAGAGCCTGGTCCAGGAGATCCGATGGCACCCCCGTGCCCCTGATTTGCCAAGGGCATTGCAACCGTGCCACCCTTGAGGGGGAGGCAAAGAAAACCCAGCGTGAGCACGTGCGGCGGGCAGGGGGAAACGGCTGCTGCAAAGTAAGCAGTGCCTTTAAAGAAGGGTTTGTCTGGGGTTTGTTTAGTTATCCTCTAGGTAATTTTACAGCTGAGGAGGCCGGGCCATTCAGGCAATGCCCAAAACAATATCCCCACTGTCTGAGCAGCTCTCGTGGCTCGGCAGAGCTGGGGGGGCAGAGGGAGACTGGGAAGAGAAGTTTCTTTTAGGGGCTGGAGCCAGCGAATGCCACGGAGGACGTCCTGCAATTAAGACATCACTCCAAAGGCTCAAGTCACTCGGCTGTCAGGTTGAATAAACCTCCGGGCTCAGGCTGCCTGGGAGAGGGGGAGGAAGGGACGTTGTTGGGAAAAGCCCCGTCCCATCGTTTTGGGATTGTGGCTCTGGGCTTGGGGTGCCTCGCTGGGGAGGAGGTTGATGGGATGGGGGCTTGAGCCCCTTGTTCCCAAAGGCAGCAATTTTTTGGTGCCTTCTGGAAGGTTGGAGGCAGGTCTGCTCTGCCTGCACCCCTCTCCACCCCCAAGCCCTGGGAATCATCAGCTTCAGCCTGTTGGATATGAGGAACCACGGCTCCAAAATGCCACCTCACCCTCCTGGAGGTGTGTGCGCCAGGGGAGGTCCCCCCCAGCCCACCCAAACACGGCCGATCCCATCACCCCAACGCATCCCAGGCTGAAATCCCCACGCAATCCCTGGGAAAAGCTCCTCTGCCTCTTCCAAAGGCCTGGCGGAGCCCAAGCTGGAAACGTGAGGGCTCGAGTGTCTCAGCACTACGTGCAAATCGCTCCCATCAGCTCCCAGGGCTGTTCCCAGGAGCCACAAGCCCGTGCTGCTGGCAGCCAGCTTGCAGGAGGATGCCGATATTTCATGCAGACATGGCAAGAAACCAGCCCCTGTTTCCCATTCACAAGGGGGTGGCTCCAAAACAACACGGGGATCTGTCACAGCGTATATGCGGCATCTGTGCAAATTGGCCTGACTGCCTAAATAATTCCACAGATATTTATAAACTGGGAGATGTAACGTTTTTTCCTGTTTACTTTTCGGTTGAATTCCTTGCTCATGGAAATGAGAGCTGCAGCTCGGCGGCTAGACATCACCATTGTATGGGGAAGACACTGTACAAACTGTCCTAGAAAATTCTGCCAAAACGCCAGGCCCTATCAGCCCTGATCTGCAGCCCCTCGCCCCTTCCCACAACCCCCCCACCCCAGCCCTCTGCCCTGGGCTCAACCCAGCTGGATGCTCTTCTACCAAAGATTGGTTGGCCCAAATATTCCTCGGGAGGGAGGGAGATGCAGGTAGATGGGGTTTGAACCCGTGGTGAGGAGGGTGGAAAAGAGAGAGAAGAGAGTGCTCTCTACAGCTACCTAAAAGGAGGTTGGAGTGAGGCTGGTGTTGGTTTGTTCTCCCAAATTACTGATGATAGGACAAGAGGAAATGGCCTCAAGTTGCAGCAGGGGAGGTTTTGATTGGATATTGGGAAGAATTTCTTCACTGGGAGAGTGGTCAGGCACTGGAAGGGGCTGCCCAGGGAGGTGGTGGAGTCATCACCCTGGAGGGGTTCCAAAAACGAGTAGATGCAGCACTTGAGGCTGTGATCTAGTGGTTAGGGAGATGCTGGGAGGAAGGTTGGACATGATGATCCTGGAGGTCCTTTCCAACCACAGTGATTCTATGATTCTGTGAAGCTTCCCACCCTGCCAGCATTGCTGTGAATCCGAGCTGGGCAAATCCTCTGTGGATAAACTTGGGAGAGGTCTGTGCCCCACCAGCAGGTGGGATGTCTTCTCTCACATGCTGCTGAGCATTGTGGTGCTGGCAGCACCCTGAGCTGGCACCGAGGGTGTGAGTCCTGCCAGGGCACAGCTGGGACAGCAGCACCATCCCCATCCCCACGGGGATCTCCTGGGGCTGGACTTGGTGTGCAGTGTTTGCTGAGCATCTCTGGGGGGCTGCTGAATGGCTGGGCCCAGAAGAGAAAAATCAGCCAGGGTGATGCTGCAGTGACAACCTGGGATGCTGCGAGGGGCAGGTTCCTGGGCTCTGCTCCTCGGTGTGTGCTCTGGGGCCAAGGGCACAGGATGGTGTCCCAGTTACGTGGGAGCTTATCCCAGAGACAGCTCTATAATGCTCATGCGGGTTTGGGATTGAGGCATCCAGAGCATTTGGGTACCTGAAAGGTGAGGGATAGGTGCAAAGTGACCTGCTGAAGGAGCTCACATGGCTTCTGCATCATCCAGCAAGGGAGTCAATGTGTGCCCAGCTCTTACACATCCCACCCTGTCCAGCTCCTCCACGCTGAGCAGGGCTGAGGGAAGATAAGGATGGGAAAGTACTTAGTAGCTGGAAGGACAAAGGAACTTCTGGGGCCCGTGGGCTTTTTCCCCACCCCGTTGCACCCAGCTCCCCTCTCACAGACTTTGATGGGCTCTCCTTGGGAGGACTCTGTAGCTCATCTGTCCCTCCAAAGCAGGAAGGGGTGAAGTAACCACTGCACTTGCATCACAGCGACCGCTCCCCACCTCGAATCCGTGTCCCCCGCTGGTGGCAGCTTTGCTTTTGACTCTATTTATACCACCCATTCCATTTAAAACTTCTTTAGCAGTGGCCACAGTTATTGTGTCATATTTATTTATAGTCTATCACACTCGCTTCTGTCCGCTCCGTCCGTTATTTCAGTCACATTTCTCATCCCTTACCTAAAGGTCTGGGAACAGCTGCACTGGAGCAGATCAAAGGTCTGCAGAGCCCCACGTTCCCCTCTCAGATATTATCCATCCACTGGAACTGAGGAAGGAGGAATGAGGCGAGTGTGTGGTGATCCTGCTGGCAGTGAAAGGGTGAGGAACACCTCGGGCCAGCCGCCTGCGCAGCCCCCCGGGACCTCCCTGGATGGCTCTAATCTCTTTTGCAATGCGGTTATACTTCTGACCTCCCCATCACCCTGACCAGCAAATGTCACATCTCGGGGTGCCCCGGGTGAAAGGGGACCCTGGCTGTGGCATCTGTTCCCCTGGGATCGTGGGGGGGGAACTGGCTGGTGGTGGCAGGGAGCCAGGGTGGCTAAAAAAATCACTCTAGACTAACCACAAAATTCCTAGAAGAGCTCCAGAATGAGGAATTTCTGGGCTTTGCACGTGGCTCGGGCAGCAGGTTGGGACGTGGTGGCCTCCCAGCCTCTGCCCTTCACAGGGGGGTGCTGGAGGGTGGCCGGGGGTGTCAAAGGCATCGGGAGGTTCCCAAATGCAGGGGCCTGAACCAGGGATGCAGGCTGAGCTCCCGTGGGAGCGATGGGATGCAGCGGTGCTCCCCGGCCGTGCTGGGAGCCTGGCTTCTGGAGACGGTTGTTTTGGACAGTGCCAAAAAAGCTGCCAAAGGGGGTGAGCCAGGACGAAAGGGGGGGGGAATTGGATGGCCCTTGCAGAGGGGCGCCCCGAGCTCGTCCGGCCGGAACGGGGTAACGGCTCGGCCGGGAGCGCTGGGAAAGCCCCTGGAAAGCCCACGGGGGGCACGTGGCCACCAGTGCTGGGCCAGGACATCCCACCTCCTGTCTTCTCCCCGGGCAAAGGGGAGCTGGCCCGGGGCTGGGCAGAGGCTGGATGCAGCTGAAAAGCACAATTAGAATGGTCAAAAAGCCCTGAAAGGCAGCAAGAATTACAAATAGGGATTGAAAGCTAAAGAGAAAATCTTAATTAGATCTCCACCCACCTGTAGAGGAACACATTTGGATTAAAATGAAATAGAGCTTTATAGTCTCAGCGTTTTGGCTTGAGAATGGAAGAGGAATTATTCACATATCCTCCTGGGCAGGAGAGGGGCTGGTGGGGCTGTCCCACGGCTGCTGCTGACTTCGTCACTTGGGATGTCCCCATTAGAGAAATCTCAAGCTTTGTGCTTGACTTTTATCGGGTGGTGGCCAGGATGAGGTGTCCCTGCACCCTCTGTTGGGTGTCACACGCTCCCATCTCAACTCAGGATCTTGTCTATGCTTGGGTCAACGTGGCTCAAGGGCAGCGAACCCTTCGCTGCAGGGCTCAAACCCCATTTTAATACGTTTTCCAGCTTGGTTGTGCCTTGGGGAGGAGGAGAGGGGCCTGGGGACTGCAGTGGGGACAGCATGGGGGACAAGGCAATGCCCGGCTGGTGTCTGGACCTGGGGGAGGCAGGAAGGTGGTGGTGGGAGGTTCTGGTGCTCTCCTGAGCTCCCCCCACCTCTCCATCGGGCTTTTCATCAACGTGGAGAAACGAGTGGCGAAGTCGGTCCCGCTCCCTCCTCTCTTCAGTGAAACCAGATCTATTTCCTGGGATTACGCGCAGCACCTTAAAGAAAATATTTACAGAATTTATATTCACATCCCGTTCGCCCTCTTCTCAGG
>NW_008598512.1:0-9006 GCF_000691845.1 Merops nubicus
ATTTCCATCCCTTGGTTCGTGACAATGGTTTTGCTGTGTCCTTCATTTAGGATCTTTGTCCCATGCTGTATCTCATGTTTAGGCCTTGACAGGTTGAGATACACACACAGAGGCCTTTTTTTTTTTGGCATTTCCAGTTAATTTGGAACTCAGCAGCTTATATGCAATTATATGCAAGTATTGTAGTGGCTGTAACTCTGTAGGATAATTTATTAAAAGTTCCATAATTTTGCTAGCAAATCAACTTTGCTTTTAACAATTAAGTACAGAAGTAACTGGTTTTACAATTACTGCAGTTTGTATTTTATTCTGAGAATAATATATGTTCACAATTTATGTATGTTTCAGGAGATATCACAGCTCTTGGCAACTATTTAACTATTGGGAGTAAACTGCCCAACGCTCCAATGAAACGGTGGCATGTGATTACTCTTGTTTTTTGAAGAGGGAATATCCAGACCTGATAATGTACCACTTCCACTTTTTGTGCTCCAATGCAGTACCTTTATGTGAAATAGAGGCTGAAGACGGTTAAATTTTCTTTCCAAGTCACCATTTTCAGGATCAAAACTAATAGGGGAAATCCTTGTGATTAGGTTATGGGTCTAGACATTTAAAATCAGCTGGAGAGTCATTTGAACCTAAACTGATTGCATTCAGAGAGTAGACAGTGTACATGCCCTTCAGCAGCAGTGGTAGTGGGAGACTTTGAGTAGCTTCTCCAAAAATGAATTAGGGCTGTTCTGCCAGTGCTCTGAAGCCCTCAAGGCTAAATCAGACCTTCCTTCCCACTTCCTTCCTGAGATGTGCAAACTCTTACAGTTCTCAAAGAGACAAGTTGTCTTTGGTTGATGGAGACCCAGGAGTGGAATAAAGGGAAACTGAATTAAGGGAGGATGCAATACCAAATGTTAACCAAACAGAGGGGAAATATGAGTGAGAACCTGAAGTTGTAGACCATGATGTGGAGTGATTTATGCTCAGAATTGCACTCTGCATTTGTCTAATACTGAACTGTTAGCAGTGTTCCCACTACTGATTAGAAAAGGGGTCTAGGTATACCTATTCCATCATAAAAGGGAACAGTTAAACCATTGAAAGGGTCTGACTTCCTTCCTCAACCTTCATTTAAATGGGAGAGGAATCACCAATAGTGTCAAACATAGTTTCTTTGTGGCCGTTGAAGCTGTTTGACCCCTAAAAGTTCTTCTGGCTAGGAGACTAACTGAACCATTGCACCCACATGGATCTGAAAACATATGATGGATGTAAAGCAGAAATAGCTTTTTAGTGAGAATTTCTGATCAGACCACAGATACTATGCAAAACCCTGTAAAAGCATCAAGGAATCTAGAAGTGAAGATGCAAACTTGAGAATAAATTTTATGTCCAAGATGCTTTTGCTTAACCTCAGAGGTGAGAAGAAGAAATTCCAGCAGTATGGTAAAAAGTTCTCAACAGGCAGATGAGATTGGACACAAGTGCTATTTTTTTCTGTTTATTTTTCTATCCTTTCCACCTGAAAAGACCTTGTTTGTGAGACCTACTATGTTTACAACAGGCAGCAACAGTAAATGGAAGAAAACAGGCAGGATAATGATTTGATCTGTGAAATGGCTCATTTTGTTAACTAAATTACAGGTTGTGCTGTGGACAGAGACAGCTGTCCGGCGGTGCTGCACAAGCACCAGCCCTTAGAGACAGTGAAATGTGTGCTTGGCTTTGAGGGCTGCACACGGTGCCATTATCAGCATTGCCATCGCGACAAATGCCATGATTATATGTATCCCCTGAGAACAGCTGCAGGCAGAACGGGTGGACTGGGCAGGGAAACAAGCTACCCTGCTATCAGGAGCTGTTCAGCTGGCAAAAAAAATGGGCAAATATTTCAATAAGAGGTCAGACAGTTCCTGGGTGAAGTTTGCGGTTGTCTAGACTTCTTCCATTTTGGGATATCTGAGCAGTCTACAACTGTTTAATAAAAAAGCTGTTCTCATTTTAAAGAGAAATAAATTAGGGGAAAGATGCTGTTACGCATCCTGCAAGCTACACAGCAAGTCCCTTCCACCATAAAGGGTAGAATTAAGGTCTTCTGACCTGCAGCTCTCCAATTCATCTATTAAACCATGATTTTATTGAAACAGATGACTTGCTGTTTCGCAGTGACTGGAATAAAGGCTGTCAGTTGTCCCGCTTTACCTGATGAGCAGCGATGTGCTACCAGTGTTCTCAGGAATGGCTCCAATGAGAATATTCCCTTAATCACTCTTGCTTACAGGATTTGTTATGGTTTGTGACTGAGTGTGGTGTTAAGAGGGAAAGTGAATGGATATCTTACTGTCATTAACTGTCTGTTCATCAGAAAAAATGGATCAAAGTGCTTGACTTACCTTCTCAGTTTTGTATGTTATTTTCTCTATCTCTTGTTTTCTTTTCCATTTTAAAATTTCCCAGGTTGAAGTATTTTAAGTTTTTGGATACTTTCCTATTACAAAAACTCTATTAATTTTAGTTTCTAATTAAATTTAAGTAATACCTTGAAACTGTAGGAAAAGATTACACGATAGAAATGTTATGTCATGCTGGAATATGGTTAAACTTCAGTAAGCAATGTTGATCATTTTCTGTGCTGCCTAAGTTGTTGTTGGCATATGTAACTTTTCCCTTTATTGTGCTAGAAGGATATTATTCTATTTTAGCACTTCAGCAGCCAACAGGAAGAGAGTTTGCAGAACTGCCCTTCTGCTGCTCAAAAAAAAAAAAAAAAAAAGGTTTACCTGTATTTGTGCAGAAGCTTAACCTGTACTGTGTGGAGACCAGCTAGTGTGACTGTCAGACTGGGTGCACACAGCCAGCCTAGCATTCAGAACAAATGGGTATGGGCCCATGAGTATTGTGGTGAGGGGTCAGGCTAACTGAATGTTCCCTTTTGTCATGCTTCTTTGATAATCTGTTTATGTATCTTAGTTTCCATTTAACAGTAAAATTAATGAAGCGAAAAACAGTACTCATCCCCAGAGCTTAGGTATTACCTTAATTAAAAATAAAATATTTAACATGACATTGTTAAGGTCAGCATACCCAAATGTAACCAACTGTAACTTTGAAATACCATTTAGAACATATGTAATTCAGCACTAGGAAAGCTGCTGATTTAACAAGCCAGGAAACTGCGCTGATTACAAGCACTATACCTTTAGCAACATCAGTCATTGCATCGGTTCTTTTCCTCAGCTATCTCAGACACCTAGTTAGAGGCACTGCATTTTGGTACGTAGTGTTGATGCTTTTGTGGGTCTGCCTCCTCCTTTATTTCCCACATTTTGACAAAAAAACCACTATGCTCTACTATAACTTAAAAGTGACATACACAAATGGAACTGTAGAAAGAGTTTTTTTGTTTGTTGTTTTTTTTTTCTCAAAATTGATTGTCACAGCAAGAAAAGTACACATAAACCTATAGTCACAAGAGGGAAACATTCTGAGATGTTAGTGGTCAGGACCTGGTATTGTGGCTTACATCGTTTCTGGAAAGTGACTGATCTAGATATACTAGGGCTATTCGAGTTGGACAGAAAAGAGTTCATCATTTTGACAATGAAGAGTGGAAATCTTTGATTTGTGTTCAGTTGGCAAATGCGGCAAGGTTAAATGCAGGTTCCATTTGTGTGTCAATACAGTGATAGAAAAGTGGCTTTTGCAAATAAACCACAGAAAAATCTCAGAAAATAGTGCAGTAGACCCAATCTCAACTGCTAACAAGGTTAAAAAGACTCAGAGGATCAATTTAAAGCAACAGTTATCAAGCCAAATGTGTTTCTAGATAAACATCACTGAAGTCAAAGAAATGGTGCCAGAATTAAACCACACCCTGCCTTTCTAGTTAGCAGCTGAGCTCAAGCCACATAGGTAATAGAAGAGGCTCACAGTTCTTTTGTAGCTCTTTGGTAGTCTTCAGCAAATGAGTTTGTCTCAGCACAATGGATAATATTTGGAAAATTGCAGATTTTGAAAAGAGAATGTAGGGTTTGACTCCCACTCATTTTCCTTTAAGTCCTCCCAGAAGGTTCTTCGGCATGTAGGGAGTTTTCGTTGCTGTTTGTTGCATGCTTATTAGATGTTAAACAAAAAAATAAAAAGAGAGACTACTTAAGTATTGTATCTTGCGTGTCTGTAAATTATGCAGAAAAACAGGGATACACTTGGTGCTTCATAGGAGAAGCTTGGCACAGCTACCTCTCTATTGCTTTGATCCAGATCAAGAGAGCTGCTGCTGTTTGTTGGTTTGTTTTTTTTTTTTTAATTTCCCTCATAATTTTTTTTTTTCTTTCTTAAGCGTAGCCATTGCTATTAACATTTCTCACAAAAGCAGTAAAGCCTCTTTCATGCTTCCTTCCCATTTCAGATCATTCTGCCGGTGAAATGTTTGCTAGAAAAGAGGGCAAAGCTTTTATGTTCCCTTTTCTTTTTGAAATCACCTGTGTAGTTTCACAAAGACAGGAAGAAAGAAAGAAACGTAGCAGTGAAGGCTGGAGGCAGGGGGAAAATATGTGCATCCAGTACCACCGTGAAGGTGGCAGAGGTGTTAACCACTGACTGTGATACTGAACCCACTACAATATAGTGGCGTTGTTACGTGTTTAACATGCAGTACTAGAAATCAAAGTAACCCCTAAACAATTAAAGACTGTCACTCAAAAGAAGAAAGTACATCATGTTAATGTTAATTGATAAGTGCATTAAGAAATTATTTTCAAATATTTTTCTCCTATTCCATTGTTGTTATAATAGACAAAAATATTTGTTTCTAGCAGAAAACAGTTGTATGAAACTGCTAAACTAACTTAATCTATGAAGAATTAACATCACCTTTAGATTATAGCCAGACTCTCTCTTTCAGGTTTATTTTATTTTATTTTATTTTACCCTTTATATCTTGGTTTGTGCTACCAACAAGTTTGAACAAACTCCAGAATAAAACATACCAAACAAACTTTCCCTTGCCACTACATAGCACATGCTTCAATGCTAAGAAGAGCCCTTATTAGAAGGATGGCAATGTTATCTCCTGTGATATTAATTCTTTGTATTGGTCTCTTGAGATAACTCTGCCTGATGTTTGGCAGGGAGATTAGGAAAGGCCAACCTCTTCAGCAATAGCAATGACTGCACTGAGTAAATACTGTATACTAAAAAAGATTGTAATGATGTGTCTTTTTTAAGGTAGTAGTAGAACCCATTAGTTGCTAGTTCAAAGTGTTTATGTTCTGCATCTAATTTTAATTTGAGAAATCCACACGTCATTCTGAGGGAAAGGTATAAATAAAGAAACACAATAAAGCGAATTTTTAACTGGACGTGTTTTTCAAGTTTGAACATTTTCCACTGTAGCGTTTTTGCTGTTTTGGAAAATTGTGCAGATAAAATAAATACCTGAAGTTTAGTCTAATGAACGGTAAGAACATTTCTGTTTTATCTCATCTTGTCATCTTCTCTGCTTCTCTGCTTTTTTTCTTCAAAGGAAAAGGAAGGATGGGAAGAAAAAAAAAAAAAAAAGACCAAATGAAAGAATAAGTAATATGTCTAGAAATTCAAGATTTGGATAAATAAATAAACCCACTAATTTTTTTTAATTAATTTTTTATTTTTCTATAGAAAATCTGAAAAGTTTAAAAGTCAAAATATTTTTTTTTCTTTGAAGTCTGATATTTAAGGGAGATTGTAATTAGGTTAACTTGTGTTTCAGTGTGAAAAAAGACAGTCATGATACAGAATCAAAATCTGCTTGTTTTACCCAGCCTCAAAGCTAAATTATAGTTTATCTGTGCATGCGGGCTTGTGTTACTTGAATTTCCTGGAGATTCTTTCTCTTATGTCATGTGCTGCATTATTATTTGGTACAAGAGCATGACTGATGTTTGGTGGATCAGCATAAAGTTCTTCATATCACTCATTCCATAAAAACTATCCATTTTCTGGAAGAGAGTCTTCAATTGTTAATATTGTAATGAGACACAAAGCAATTTGAGGATAATGATATTTATTCAGAGGAGCTGTGAGATTCCACAGACATGAACAGGAACATTGTGAAAAACAGATGCATCCTATTTCATTATATCTTCTCCTTTTCTGAGCTTTTTGATGCTGTAAAACCTAGAACACCAGATAGCTACAAACACAGGGAATCCATGCCAGCGTTCTTTTCCTTCTGAAGTGCCCCCACATCCATACATATATTGTCTCCTTTGGGTTTTTTGGTAGTTTTCTTTTTACCGTAGCCTGACAAGGCTCTTTCACTAACATTGTACACCAGTATGCAGAAAAATCTTATGGATCCTCAAGATGTGTATCGTCCTTAGGTGCATTTGGTTGTCTATGAAAGCCAGTGCTCTGAGAGGTAAATGGCTCTGTTTTCACTATTATATAATTTCTGGTGTATTTCCTTTTAAACTGGCAGCATTAAAGTTTGTGCTGAGCTGGCTGGCAGTAGCCCTTCAAAAAGTTCTTAATGGCCATAGTCTATCCATAGCATAGGTATAGCCGAGACATTGAAAGGTTGTGGCTGCTAACTCTTTACACTGTCATGCATGGACACAGGCAGGCCCCTTGGTAAGGCTGAGAAAGCAGGCAATATTTAATGATTTATTCAATATTTGCTTATCAAGACGATCAGCTAAAACCAGCTTCTCCTCTTCTGATGTAAATGTTCAGAAAATCTATTATGAAATTACTGGTGAAATCATTCTGAGATTTTACCAGACTTCAGAGAAGCCCCTTCCTGTTGTAGTGTATTTTGAGTCTTCTTAAATGAACAGGATGAAAGATACCAAGAGCAATGAAACAAGGGATCTACTGGGAGAAGCAACAAATACAAACTCGGATATGACAAGAAAGAGAACCACGTGAGAAGAACGGTTATCCAGGATTAGTGTTAAAACTGTTGAGGAGAAGAAATGGCAATAAACTTCTAACCCCACAGGAAACTAGGTCACAGCTAGTGCAAAAGATTAAGACCTTGGCTTCAGTGGCCAGGGAAGTGTGTGATGTACAGGGTATCCTGTTATTTTCTAAGGCCTGGGATGCCATATTGCTCTGTGCCTTACTGCTGAAGCTGTAGTGCTCTAGGGACAGTGCTGATCTCCATCTCCTTAGGCTTCTATGTGACCCACCAACCTAAGTGCCCAAATGACTGTTTTCTAAAGCACTTAGTTAACCAGGCTGTGGTAAGGTTTTCAAGAAACTAGTATATTCATAATGTTTTATTAAACTTTCACCCAGGCCAGCCTCACCAAGTGACCAGCTGCTTCCTGGATGCAGCTGCTGGAATGGTTATTGGCTTTAGCTTGTTTCCAGCTAAGGCCTCTTGGCTCCCACTTTGCAGGCAGCATTAAAAGGCAAGCAGTAGGAATGGAGGTGGGATTCCTACTGTGTGTAGGAGGTGTGTGTGAGGTGTGGAGGTGCAGAAACTAGGAAGGTGGTCAGCTGTACAATTTGTCAAACTGGCTTGCTAGCCACCATGCTGCTTTGGTTTTAATTCCTTTTATCAGCAGTATGCTGTATCTGCCTTCTAAGCCCAAGCTCCCATGCCATATGCTGCCAATACTGTCTGCCATCTGCATGAAGAATACCCACAGTCAACAGCTGTAATAGCTGGCCACAGGCATCTATCACCTTTATCTCTCCTTCAGTTTGTATTTCACACAGTCAACCTGTTACACTTTAATTGACTCTCCCAATTAGCTAGTCAGGTGGGTAGACTCTAGGTAGGAGAAAATCTGGAGAGCTGGGGCTATGGGGCTCGTATCACTGCAAAAATAATGAGATATGGCACATCTTATTCCCCTAAACAAAATGGCAGCTATTTAAAATTTGAATTCTTAGAAGCTATGCTATTTTGTGCAGAACATACACTACCAAGCTAAACCCTTTTTCAGATCTGGGTCCACTGTAGGGCTTTCTCCTGAATACAAATGTCAGGGTTTGACCTATTAATTTCAACAGCATGCTGACACAATAATGAATGAGGAGAGGATCTCTGTTTTTGTACTTAGGTAATATTTACTGCATGTTGCCAAGTCACGAGGGCTGGACAAGGGCAAGAAAACTTTTCCTTCCACTATGTAAGCACAAACAGTATAGTCTTAAATCACAACAATCCTGTAGCTCTACATTCCATTGGCTCTTTCAGTTTACTCACAAAAACTCTGCCCAGATCAAGGAATAGACATCTTGGAGCCATTTCTGTATTGGTCCTACTTCCCATGACCTGAGATGACTTTACCTCAGTGCTCCTAATGGTAGATACAATGATTTATGAGTAGAGTGTTGTCTGCAAAGGTGATCTTTTGTCTCTTCCTGAAGGCCTGATGGAACATAGCTTCTTCCCACAGAAGCTAATATGAATGAGTGAGTGACCATAAGGAGAGGGAAGCTGAGTCAAGGAGTGCATACTCATGCTTAATTCCCCTGCATTTCTCTGCCACTGATCTCAAAGTGTTAGGGAATCAAGAGGACTCTCGTCATCTAAGGGCTGCTGGAATTGCAATAGGATTAGGCTTTCAGCATAGTCCTAAGAAAGCAGTTTCATTTGATATATCATTTGTCCTTTCACACCTCAATTTTTTTCCTAGAAGGTACAGAGAAGATACCAGAAGGAGATACAGAAGCTGAAATTGTGACATTAATCTTCTAGTTACTCTCTACTCCTTCTCACACTTACTGTGGCAAAAAAAAAAAAAAAAAATCAATCCTGGAAATACTTCAGCTTTCTGTATGACATCCATTCCCAATAATCAAGTTTTAATTTGACATCAGGACTTCTGAGCTAATTAACACAGTACAAACTTGGCAAGGGTCCCTGGCTGATGCCACTTTGCCAAGCAGTTTTACAGTAAGCAAATTCCACAACACAAAACAAACATACAAATAGCCAAGCTGTAGCTTTTTTCCAGTCACCCATCTTGATTCAGTAACATTCTCATCTTTTCTCTGTAGGGCAATTCAGCC
>NW_008598512.1:9037-19389 GCF_000691845.1 Merops nubicus
GTGTAATTTCCAAAAAGGTTCAGATGCAACTTTTTGACTTTCAGTGAAGATGAACATAAAAATATCTTTGGGATTGGAGGGTCCAAGTGCCACTCTCTGGGGATAGAGATGCTCAGGCTGAAGTGCCTAGAAATGAGCACCACAAAATACTAGACAGAGATCCCCCAACAGTGGAACCCAGAAAAAAACATGCATTGAACTAGATAAAGGCTGTCAGGTAAAATGAGAGGATTCTATATTAATTTCTGTAGTAGTTACTCATCTTTTATATATGCATAGGATGCACTGTTTGGAATGTTCTTTGCCAGCAGAGTCAAGGTAATGTAAATGACAAGGTACTAGCCTAAGAATTGAAGGACTTTTAAATTATTTGCTCTGTTCTTGTAACTTTTCCTGGTTCCTGCAATATTTTAGCTAGTCATTTCGCTTTGTATCTGTTTTTCAACACGCAAATGGTACTGGTGGCCTGCTTTGAACTGTGTGTTCAAAAGCACTGTGAGTTTCTCTTCTCTCTTTCCATCACTCTGTAGTAGTCCACTGTTCCTTACCCCACAGTGTTCAGTCATAGAAAGTTATTAAAATCTGCAGAGAAGTAAATTATTTTGGGTAAATATGGTATTTTTATTAGAAATATAAGTTTCCTAAACTGCAATGCTTACATACTATGCACATTCCTGTATATTGTAATCTGTATTTTCATAGAATTTTAGAATCATAGAATGGTTTGGGTTGGAAGGGACCTTAAAGGTAAGCTAGTTCTAACCTCCTGCCATGGGCAGGGGTGCTTCCCACCAGACCACATTGCACAAGGTCACGTCCAACCTGATCTTGAACACATCCAGTGATGGAGCATCCACAGCTTCCCTGGGCAACCTCTTCCAGAGTCTCACCACCCTCATCATGAAGAACTGCTTCCTAATTTCTAATCTAAATCTACCCTCTTCCATTTTGAACCCATTTCCACTTGCCGTGTCACCACAAGCCCTTGCAAAAAGTCCCTCCCCAGCATTCTCGTAGGCCCCCTTCAGATACTGGAAGGCTGTAATAAGGTCTCCTCAGAGCCTTCTACTCCCATTCAAAATCTTAGGAAACCTCTTTTCAGGATTGGCGAAGCCTTCTGCTGGAGTCCAGCCATATCTCAAAAGCCACATTATACTTGCTTTTAAAAAGGCAAGCTTTGAAAAGCTAGAAATAAGGTGTTATTGAATCCAGACTCTGTTTTTGTTTACATATTCTATAATCTTCCTCATTATCTTGTCTATATTGGAGAAGCCTGTTGAACCTTAGATCAAACCTCTTACTTGTCTGGTAAAAAAGACAACCTACTTTGTTTACAATATACTGTCAATATATACAGTTCATGAAATCTGTTTGATAGATTTCAAAAGGAACACAGAACATAGATCCTAAATGCATTAAGTTGTATCAGGATTCCATAAAAAAAAAAACCACACCACCCTGAAAAAAAGCAAAATACAGTAATATACAGTGCTTAGTCATATAATACCTTTAAGTATGTGTTTTTGGAACACTCCGAAACCCTACAATACTGTTTATGCTTAAGGGTATAAGAGTTTACAAACTAATATACTCTAGGCAAACCCAGGTTCAAATGGATTCATTTCGTCCAAAGCCTCTTCAGCCCTTGCACTTCAATAGCTACCACTCTTGGGTTAATTGGATAGTGGCTAGCTGATATTTGTGATCACCTTTCCTGTCAGACAGCAGTGTCCTTTTTTAATGCTGTCTTCTTGACAGGTGCTCACTTTTCTGTGGGTCATGGGATGAGACAGACAGCCCTGACTGCTGTTACAGATTGATATATGCTGTGCCTTCAGCCCACAGACGTCTCACAATTGTACCAGTGCTCTTGATAAGGCAGCCTAGTAGTTAAGGTCTGTAGTTTATTCCACGCTGCCTCTAAGTATCAGATCCTTGATGCCATATTTTGTGCAATTGCCACTTTAGCTTCTGTCAGTGTAAATTGTTGGCAGTGTTACCCTGTGGATTAAAACTCCACAGGAGACATTGTGATATGGATGGAGATATTTTCTCTTGATAGGTTTCTGCTTTTGACCAAGTTGCTTGTTCCTGTGCCCTACTAAAATGTGACTTGCTACTGCAGACATTTCCTTTTTGAATGGATGTGATGTTTTAGCAGCTGGTCACATTTTTGTCTGAAGAGTGAGTTACACGGCAGCACTTAGAAATTACAAGACCTGTTTTCAATCAGCCAATTTCAGTAATGCAGCAGGTTGCGGATACCTTAAATTTAAAATGCAGCACACAGTATGCATTGGCTCAATCTTTTAGAAAAACAGATGCTGACATCAAGATTCAGAGTGGTTCCTGGTTTTGCCCTAGTCCGGAGTCATATCTAAAAGGTATTATTTTACAAAACTTCCCAGCATATACTATTAATATTTCAGGAAGGCACTGTCGACATTTATAATCCTAATTATAGTTGGAGTTCACGCCATCAGGTAGGGCTGGTTTTCATGATGCATTGTGTAAGTGGGGGGAATAAGTTAACCATTATCATAACATATTTGCTAGTGAACCAGTGTACAGGTATCACTTTTTTAATATGTTTTGCATTCTGTTTTCCCAGGAAATGCTCCTTTACAGCGTGCTGCTAATTTCTGTTTCTTCACTTACATTATGATACATGAGAGGGATTAACAGCCTCATAGCTGGAGCTTCACCAGCTGTTTAACAACAGTTGTTTTCCACAAATTGTGTGCCCTAAAAACACCTGAATGTATTTCTCATAATATTTTACCACCTGGTAGTTGACTGGCAGTGTACTGGTGCTTTCCTAGATCATGAGAAGAAAAGATTTAATTGGGCACACAGTCCTTAGCACTGACTAGCACAGAAACAAGTCTTCCTTTTAAGACTGCTGAATATCACTGATTACTAGGCTTTGCTCAGTGGGTGTCAGATTTAAGTAGGAGCAACTAGATGTGCTGTATTGTTCCCCACGTTCAGAGGAAATTAATTTAGGGTGAGCTTGGTACAAGCCTGGTCACAGTGATGATGATACTGTACATCAGGATACTCTGCTTGATATTAATTGTTTGTACTGCCACAACACCTGGAGGCCCCACTGGATACTGGGGGCTCTATCAAGGTAGATAATATACAAATATACTGTTTGATAAGCCTGAGGCTTCACAGTATAAAAAGGCAAAATGGAGAGAGAGAAACAGAAATGCCTTGTTCAAGGTGCAGCAGAGCAGCAGTAAAAGCAGAAAAGAGATTGTTTCTGTCTTGCCACAATGTACTCTAACTAGAGTCAATTACCTCGATGAGGGAGGTAAATCTTAAAATGTCTCAGACTATACTGACAATATCACTTTAGATAAAATACGGAACCTTCTGAGGCCAAATTAATTCCTAAGTGTAATTTTGTTGATATTGTGTATTAATGTTATGTAAAAACCTGCAGTGATAGATAAAGCTCTTGTCAGGTGTAGAGTGTCTGAGCTGAAACAAAAAGCAACTTTTTTATCTCATGCATGCTCTTTCGCTGAAATGTCTTGTGTGCTGTAGTACTTAATCACTCATGACCCTGGTAGAGTTGTCACAGAACAGAGCTTCTTGTCAATTTTTTTTTGGTTTGTCTTCAGGATAGTTTTGTTTGAAAAAGAAACTTATTAGACGAAAGGGAAAGACAAAGGGAGAGATGGAGATAAGATAAAAGTAAAGCAGGAGACCTGCAATGTCACATCCCATTGGTAACTCAATATGTCTCTGATATTGCGAGGGTGCTTGGTCAAAAAAAAGATTTCCAGAACAGGAAAGAATAAGACATGATTTAGTAGCACTGTATTGCTGTGCTACCATTTCTTGTAATATGGGCCACTAATAAAGTATTATCTAATAATGTGTGTCCCACATAAACAGTCAACTCGTAAAAAATGAAGGGCAGTTGAGAAAGCTTGGTAAGCTTCTAACAAGGAAATGGATATACATTTTACTTGAGCTTAATAATGTTATGTGTCTCAAAGAGTCGAGGTCATCTTTCAAGAAAAGGAGCACCCCTAGAGAGCACTCATGAATAAGGCTGTTGGTTGTGGTGAATAAGCCTCAAATGTGAGCTCGCGTGGTAAGATTCTGGCCAAGAGATATGACATGGTCTTTGAAAATAAGATAAAAAACAAAGTTGTTGTGTAATTTCCTGTACACTAAAGTTTAAAATTTCTGGTGTCTACATTTGAAGCAAAGTATTAGCAAGCTAAAAGAGTTTTAGGCCATTGGGAAGATTAAGTGTAGGATTGGAAAACCCATTTTCAAGTGAGAAACTCAGAGAGCTGAGCAGTTTTTCCTTATGCTCTGTAAAGCTGGGGGGGAGAGTTTTCAGTCCCAGAAAGATGAAGCTGGAACCTTAAGTCATCTGCTCTAGCATTTTTTTTTTCCTCTGAGGCAGGACTAAATACAACAGCCTGGCTGTGGCAGATGTTTATCTCAACTACCCTTTCTAAGCCTTCAGTGAAAAAGATTAGATTCTCATTAATCTTTCTCAGCTTCAGTGTTTCACCACTTCATAAAATTAATAAGAATCAGGAAATTTTGACTTGATCAGAGTCATACAAGTCCCTTAGAGAAGTCTGGTGCTAGATGGTTTTTCAATATAGGAGACAAAAGTTAAAAGAAACAATAGCAATCTGCTTTTAAGGAACTGCTGAGCAGAAGGTTATATTCAGATAGTTGTATTCAAAGGCTCTTTATTGACTTTCTTCCCATGAATTTGTCTATTTTTTAATGTACTGTAGGCATCTAAAACATCCTGTGATAGTGAGTTGCACAATTCAGTTACGTACTTTCTCAAAAGATTTTCTTTGTTTAAACTTTATTATTAAATGAAGACATATTTGTATTTTTTTGAGTTATTAAAAAATAGTGCTGAATCATGTCTGTGTTTTATGGGTCTATATGTACAAATTCAAGTGTGGTCCTTTTTTGAACCTTTTATAGTATCTCCTCTTTTTCTGTGTAAGGCAGCCTGTAAAGATCTGTGTACTGTGTTCAGGAATTAAAGTCGAAGGTGCACCGTTAAATTCTAACAGAGATTTTCCTTTTGTGCACTGTTCCTTTTCATTATAATCCTTGACATTCCACTTGGCTTTTTGACCATGTTCAATACTGGGCCAATCTCACCAAAGAAGCAACTGCAATTACTCTGAGGTCTCTTTCCTCAGCTGTAAATGTTCAAGTCACAAATAAGTGTTATTCTAAAATGTATCCAGTAGTTCAACAAAGAATCAATTCAGACAAGATATATGGCTTCATATAAAATTTTAGAGGAGACTAGATTATAACAATTGTCCTTTTTAGCCTTATAAATTATGTATCTGTGAGAATTGCTTCTTTTAAAAACCATGGCCTGAAGGGTAATAATTTCTATTTATTTTGTCCTATGCATGTATCCTTCTCTCTGATAAATAGGTTTGTAACTGGCATGTAGTAGATCTGGTTCAGCCCTTTAAAGAAGCAGTTATAAGCAGTATATAACACAAAAAAAATACATACTGCTCCGTGTAATAGCCCTCAAAAATCAGCCAATATTATCTGGCCTGAGTACTTCCTCTCACCTTAATAACATTTTTTTTTCCTTGTTTCAAGATAACTGTAAAATGTTGGAACCTAGCTTTAAAGCTTCCAACTCAAGTGAGCTTTGGTGCCTGTCATTTCTTTGACAACGTTTACTGGTTGTGTTCATTACTACATTTGCCAAGATGACTGTCCTGGTTCTTGAACGTGCCCTCCCTACCATTATTATTTGATTAAAGGAAGACTTCATGCAGTAAGCTTTCCCTTTACCCAACTCTAGAGTTTTGTATATATTGAATTCTGATTTCAGGCTTACTTCCCAGTGGTATTAAAAATGTCATTAAATATGAGCAGAGTGAAGTAGAAGTAACTGCCTTATACTCTGTGCTGAATACAGGTTCTAACGTTTACCATTCTTAAGTGTGTTGATACACATATACTGGAAAAGCAAATTCTGCCATGCATTTACTTTTAGCTGCAGCTCAGAGGAGTCCTCTAAGCATAATGCTGTTTTTTACTCCCATTCTAACAAGTAAAGAACTTTCTGAGTTTCTGCTTATTATGAAAGTTCACATAAAATGATTTGATGTTATAGTAATTGGTGAATGTCCTCTGTGGGATAGACACCTATATCTTCAGTTCTCCTGGATACCTCACTTTATTTAGCACTCTTGTGCAAAGTCCTCCAAACCACAGAAGGCAAGTAATCTGACAGCTGGACTAATATCCAGAATCAAGTTTCAAGCAAAGCAAAAGAAAAAAAACTAACCAGACAGGTAAACAAACACACACACACACAAAAAACCCCACACCCAAGGAAATCAAGCAAAGAAATTATTTAAAGTGGAAAAAACTTCCCAAGAGGGAGAAATAAAAGTTCAATATGTTTTGAAAAACATAGAGTGCAAATCTGAGGAACCTAAGTAGAAGGAAGCCCTTCCAGGAAGAGCAGTGCTTGGGGTTATAAGACAAAGCAATTTTCCTCAATTCAGAAGGTAGCAGAGTTGAAATGTATGTATGTGGCATTTGTGGAAAAAACGCCAGTAGTTTACAAAACCTTCCTACAATGCAAAATGGCTTGTTGTACTATTGAAAGAGCTTGTGTCACTTTCAAATGAGAGCAGCAACATGAGCAGTGATCTTCAGGAAGCAGCAACTAGGAATTTTGTCTGCCAGGTTTGGGCTGATGTCTGGTCATGTTGGAACCAGCCAGGGTGGGAGGAGGAGACAGTCTGCACATAAGTGACTATTAAAAAATGATGAAGTAAAATGGGTGTAAGAAAACACAGTTACCCTGGGATTCTAGTCAGATTTCAGTTTTCAGTTATGTTCTATATATGCTTTTTTATTTCTTTTACATTTAGCTTCAGAAGAAGAAATAAAACAAAATAAAGATACTGGGATAAACTCTGCTTCCACTTGCATCAGTAGGAATCGAGTTTCTTCAACAGAATTGCTATTGATTCATATCGATGCATCTGAGAGTAGGATTTGTCCTATTGCCTGGGGTTCTCTCTCTTGGTTTTTGAAATTAAATGCTTTCTGCACACAGGGACCAGCTCTACACTTTCAGTCTGGATTATGTGAATTTTAGATTATGTAGAGGAAGACACAAAGGTAAAGCCCTCTTCAGAGCACACAATGCACGTGGCTGTTCATGTATGTGTCCTCTCTAACGCACTTCAGCTGCTCATCTTACAAAATTACTGCCACCCACATTTGACTTTCTTTCTATCTGGTCTACTACAGAAGGACAGATCCCTTCAAAATGTAAGGGCACAGCACAAAGGAAACAAAGGCCTGACAATCTGCATGCAGACGGGCTCTAGTTCTACTCGAGGAGAGGAAAACAAAAGACAAAACATATCTGCAAAAATGTCAGACCTCATAAATGTTCCCAGGGTCCCTTCAGAGGAAAGGAATGGGTTTTGGAGGAGATGAAAGTAGAAACTGAGAAAGTCTTAGGACCTGCTCCTTTTGGATTGTAGTTGCTCTCAGGGCTCAAAAGGTTTGAATTGTCAAGGTCTCATCAATGTTTAAGTAACATATGTCTAGATTTACAGGGCTTGTAGAACTTGGAAGGATAGATGACTATCACTCCTCTGGCACAGAGGAAAAGTCTGTTTCACAGAAGGTAAAAGAAAAACTTGCCTAAAGTGAAATAATGTTTAAGGGCAAGCAATAGCTTGGAGATCTTCTGATCCAGGCTGTAGATTAGCCCCTATGTCATCTAATAATGTTCAGAATATTTTGGTAACAGTGCGTATAACAAGAAACTGTTGCCAAAAGCCTGTGGAAAGACATGGGATCACACAGATCAAGGTGAGGCCTTATACATTCTTTTAGTACTTTTTTTTTTTGTTGTTGTTCTTATAATTTATCTACAACCATTCCATTATGTGATCATAATTATTTGCCTGATGTCTTAGAGACATCATGGCTGAAGTTTATCTCCAGAAGTACTATTGGTGAGGAAAAGATAATGTGGCTTTTGAGGGCAGCAATTTTATGGGGCGAATCAGCAAAAGAAATTCTTGAGGAACTTGAAAAGTCTTTTTTGGCACAGTAGTCTTAAATAAAGTAGGGAAAAAGCAAAATACATATCAAATGCTAAGTTCACTTCATTATTTATAAATAATACATTTCTCAGTTTTCCAAGATATAGTGGCAGCACTTGATGTCACTTGGAGGTTTTGAAAACATTAATTAATGGTCACCTTTCCATGGAAAGCATTTGGGGTAACCCAGTGAATACTGATTCAGAGAGGAATAAATGCACACTCTGTTAAAATTCTCTTGAGCTCCTTTGGAGCATGTAACTTGCATACTCCATGTGGCTCTGTATTCAGCTTTTCCGTTGCTGTATGGCTAGGATTTTTTTCCATCTAATTACAAAATAAACATTACAGATAGTGGCTCAAAGGTAAATCTGTCTTTGTCATATTCTTAGTGGTCTAGTTAATCCGCGTGTTTGGTAACGTGGAAAGAAAATCTACTAGCTGAACTTACAGGGAAAGGAGTGAAAGGTCACATCCATCATGAAGTGTTAAAGTTTAATGGTAAAGCTTGTCTTTTAGATTTAGAAGAAAGGTAAGTCCTGGTAAAAGGTGCTTTTTATGAGGTGTTGTAGTGTTGGAAACTGGAATTGAAGAGGTCTTGAAAAAAAATGCTGCATTCCCCTCTGTGTCTATGGTCACTGTTCTTTGCTGTAGGATTTTGTGTTTGGCTTTGCTTCTTTTTTCTTCCAGGAATACATAAACTAATTGTTGCTTTTTTTCATAGTGTCTGGTGCCCTAGAAATATACAGTATCGTGAATACACTATACCCTGAAGTCTGTGTCAGCTGTTTGGTTTCAATAGCCCTGCTTTCGGCATATTGTGGTTTATTGTGTTTTATACTGGGCAGGGAAACAGAACCGCTTTCATGACAAGCTCCCACTCAGTCCAAATAAGGGTATCAAAATCTGGCATAAAGTTCTATTTCTGCAAAACTTGTGTTAGAGTCACAGGGAGCTCTGTCCAAATTGGGACTTGGGACTGAAGAGAGCTTCAGTCAGGTCCATTATTTATTTAATTTTTTTTAATTTTATTTTCTCTTTTTTTTTCTTTTTTTTTTTTTTTTTGCATTTCTCAGTTGCAACCAAGAAGTGTTGTACTGCTTTTAGAAAGTTTGTGGTGTGGGAAGGGGTGACAATCTGCTTGTGATGAGGAGGGCACTGGTTTGCTTATTTCCCTCTCCTCTCCAGCAGATTAAAGGCCACTGGAGGTTTGCAGTCCTCTTCTTCCAGAATTTTGTCTTGCACTATCTGCTTTGCCTCAAAGGAGAGATCAGAAACGTTTTCTCCTTCTGCAGGGGAGATTAGCTAATCTTCCCACCATTCCTTTCCCCACTTGCAAGTTTTTATCTCTGTCTCCTTAAGCCTGTAGGGCTTGAAGGTACAAACCTTTCACTCTGCTAGATACCTCTTAATCCCTTCCTCTTCTGTGGTGGTGGAGATCTGTTCCATTAGACAAAGCACAGCTCTGCATTTTACCTGCTCACATGATGCCTTTGACAAGGAGGACTGTTCTCAGAGCAGCCACAGTTTGCAAAAGAAGATTGATGGATTGATGTTGATTGGAAAGCTGTATGAGAGGTTGTCTGGGAAGTTGATTATAATGCAGGATGTTGCAAAACCACATGGACTCAGTAGCCAGGTTACCTGTTTAGCAGACATTCTTTGAGTCTTTGAGCAAAAACTAATCACTTGTTTTTCACTCATTTCTGTGCAGATAAAGGTAATTATGTGATTGGGAGTGGGAGATCACTTACTTCATATGTCAAACAAGTGGTAAACTTGTGCCAGCAATATTTTTACCTGAAATAAATTTCTGCTCACTGACATGAACTCCCTTATTTTTGTGGTAGCATAAGAGAAGAAAGATTGATGGGTTTCAAATAGTATCTGAGCTCATGCATCTGCTGAGAGCAGCAATCCACTTACCCCATGTTCCAGTGAAAAAAAAGATTATTGATATCTTGAAGAGAAGTCCATCCAAAGCATAGCAGTGTGAATGTACATGAGACTGTTGCTATCCAGCATACATTGAGGAGAGTCTAAATTTTACCATTATAATGGAAAAAAAGCCAGGCTGCTGATTCTTATAGTGTGAAACTTCAAGAAGGTGAAGCAAACATCCAAATTTTTTAATGACCTCTTCAGCTACAAGACTGTTTGTTTTCCTTTCCCAAAACCAGTGTTGTTATATAACATAATTTTATATCTGTATAGTTATATATAAATATATATATAAAT
>NW_008598513.1:0-307 GCF_000691845.1 Merops nubicus
GGGAGAAGTGATAAACACCCATCCGGCAACGTAAAGCCTGCACAGCTCAGCCAGTGCCTGGGGAGTGGGGACCGTGCAGCCTCTGCAGGTGCTTCCAGCTCCTCTCCTGGACCCAGAGGAGGCCTCTTGTGCAGATCACTATGCAGGGAGCATAGCAGGGTATGGTGGCTCCACGTGCCCGTCTGATCCCCCACCTCTGCTGGGGCTCAGATCTCCCCTGGTGCACAAAGGGAGAAGTGGACAGTGGGGCTCATGCCTGGCATCCCTGGACCACCAACAGCCTCGGACAGTGGCCACAGAGCGGGCT